>NC_045732.1:49709705-49799219 GCF_009834535.1 Camelus ferus | reverse complement strand
ATAATGAATAATAGAAGAGCAAGTTGAAGCAGAATAGGAATCGGGTTGAGACATCTTTTAAAAACCTTTAAAAAATGACCAAAGAGGGAAAAAATGTATTTGAAACCTGTGTATAATCAATAACAGGACATCAAAATCAAGAGTAATAATAATGAAATGATTTGGATTTTTAAAAATAATAATAAAAATATTTTTTAAAAAATTTAAAAGGGATTAAAACTGGGAGTATATATAATTGTTTAAGAAGTACAAATTGAAAGGATAATAGAAAGTAGAACAGGTAAAAACAGATTTAGAAAAAAAAAAGGGGGTGTTCTCCTGGAGACTGTGTGCTCTTAATGTGAATTCTTTCTGTCTTCACCCTGTTTTGGAAGCTCAGCTTGCTGTTTCCAGAGGCCCTCCATTGGCGCCTTCTGTGCTGCTCCCAGTGCCTGTAGGCAAGCAGATCGCGCCCCCTCCCAACACTGGGTCAGGTGCAGCTCTCCTTTGCTGTGGGTGGGAGGGTCACTGCCCCTCCCGATGCTGTAGTCAGGTGTTGCAGACTGGCCAGTTAGGAGGGCTGGTCAAGTCCCCACCCAGCACCTCAGTCAGGGGCTGCAATCCTGCCAGAAAGGCGGGGGGCCACCCACCCTCTCCCAGCACTGCTCGCTCTGCCGTTCTGTGCCGCTGCGTGTTCTGTAGGCGGGTTCAGGGAAGACCAAGAGCCCCATCCCTGCTCTGGGCCAAAACCCAGCTCCTTGTTTGTCTTTGTGGAGCAAGTTCTCTGAGGGATCAGGATGGAAGGATCCTATCCACCTCGGTCTGTAGACAAGTCTCCATCTGGCCTTTGATTCTGCTAAGTCCTTAGGTGCAGATGCAGGTTTTGCCCCTGCCCCTGCCCCTGCCTGGGTGCTCAGGGCCAGAGGATATGGCAGCTGTGCCTGAGCCCTGCCTCTCTTCACCCTAAAACTTTCCACAGGTTTTCAGAGATGGGGGTATGCACCCTTCCCCCCAGGGCACATCAGCCGTGTTGTTTTATGGAGGGCCCAGGTTGTTCTGCCATGTGCACCCACACCAACAACGCCAGCTCCCTGCAGTCCCACAGGGCTGCCTCAGTGCAGCCATCCCCATGCTCCGCCCAGCTCTGGCAGCCTGGCCCAGCCCCCAGCTGCCAGCCCGCGTCTCAGGTTGGGTGTTGCGTGGACCCTCTGTGCCTGTTTAACTTAGTTCTGTTGGTCAAGGGCTGCTCCCGTACAGATCCAAGACTTGGAGTCTCCCCCTCCTTCCAGCTGGCCTCTCGGATGGAGAGGGGATACCCAGCGAAGGAGTGCCAGTCCTCATTTGCCGCTTCCTCCCCGCAGGACCCACCCTGCACTGTTTTGCCTTTTCTTCTTTCTTTTTTCCTTTTCTCCTACCAGATTTTTGGCTTCTCTGTCTTTTGAAGAGGACAATGTTCTTTTGGAGTTCTTCAGGTGCTCTGGTTGGCTGAGTGGGTCTGTGGATGTGAGTCTTGGTGTATTTGTGGGAGAGGGTGAGCTACAAGTGTCCTTCTACTCTGCCATCTTGGCCTCCTCTCTCGAAGATGGCTTTTTCTTGATTGAATATTTGCACGGTTGTTGTAAACCTTTGTGGTCCAGACTCTGGCAAGGTTGATTCAGACCATTCTTGCTTGTTTTACTTTTCCCTTTGATGCTTTTGTTGGGAAAAGGGGCTTGGAACTTTCAAATCCATCATTTTGCTGACAGTAGGCAATACTTGTACTATTACACTGCATTGAAAACATTCATTCTTTGGATTCTTCTTCTTTTAGCACAACCTCCTTTATGTTTTGCTTCCTGAGCTACCTTTATAGGGTTTGACACTTTATTTATTATCATGCTATCACCCTCAAACTGGCTGAAGAGCAGAGAACCTAGGATATAATCCTTACGAACACCAACCTTTGTAGAGGAGGAAGGGGAACATGTGGACATACTGAAAATGAACTTTCAGTGTAGTATGAGGAAAATAAAGTTACAATATCAGCAAATGGAGCAGATTGACCCTCATTGCATTACAAAGTACTCTACATCTTCAACTTTTATACAGTGAGCTCTCTCCATCTCCTTGAAATTACAAAAAAAAAAAAAAATCATCTAGTTCTCCCCTAAGGATACCTGAATTACACGTCTTTGCACCACGAGGACAAACATCTTAACAAAGGTCTTAACATCTGAGTAAAATCAACTGGAAAAAAAATAAGTGTATTATTCATCTCATTAGCTTCCTGTAGATGGCAGCAGTGCTCTCAAATTGAACTTTCTATACTCCCTGCTGCATTATCCTCCCCTTTCCTCCAAACTTGGAGGAAAACATGTTTCCAAGCAAAATAGATATAAAACGTTTTTCTGCATTGTTGCTTCTTTTAAATAACTTTCTCAATGTGATAGGTGAAAATTTGCATCTCAGAATTGTTTTAATATGCACTTTTTTGATAAGTAGAGAAACTAAACCAGTTGCTATGTTTCATAGAATTTCTATTTTTTCCTCCTTGAATGATATTCATATCCTTTACCCTATATTTATATTGGGATTTTATTTTATAGCCTTTTATTTTTCTCATTGTAAAAATAATATGTATGCAATGGAACATCGACATTAATGCCACTAGAGACGATTTTAATGTTTAGATGCATTTTCACTAGCTTTCCCTCATCTGTGTAGTTATTTGAATTTTCAAATTTAATATCATTTTACTTTGTATCTTCTTTTTTCATGTAAGTATATAGTGATCTTTCCCCATAACAATAATAATTGGTGTGTAAATGTTTTTTACAAAGCATTTCTTTATGATTTAAAAAGCAGTTCTTGAGCTCTGTAGACAACTTGGGAAATATGAAAAATTTAATAAGAAAAATCATATAAAATCTCCTAAACCAGAGATAACCATTATTAAACTTTTGGCATATTTTCCCAACCATTATTCTGTGCAATTATTTCCATTCCATTGACATCATATACTAATGTACATACTAATTTTTATATAAGTATTACTTCATTTCATATATTATATGCCACTAAAACTATTTTTAAAATATTATTTTAGTGGTGATATAATAATCGTTTAATCACTTAAAGAGTCTACTGATATGGAACATTAAAAATTTCCCCACTATTAAAAACTATGCCAAAATAAATTTTTGAGTACAAAAATCTCATGCATTTATGATTCTTATTAAACAGCCCAAGAAGTAGATTACTGAGTAAAATGTTATGATCATTTTATAAAATATGATAGTAGTTTAGATTTATGTAAATGGCTCTTTCCTTGAGTCCTGGGTAACACTGGTTTTGTTCTTACAATTTACTCCTTCTTAAGGTGAAAAATGGTACCCTAATATTGTATTACATTTAACTTATAAATTATTAATGGATTTTATTTATTTATTTTTAACATTTTTTTATTTAGTTATCATCATTTTACAATGTTGTGTCAAATTCCAGTGTAGAGCACAGTTTTCAGATATACATGAACATACATATATTCGTTGTCACATTTTTTTTTTTTTTGGTGTCAGCTACCACAAAATCTTGTATACATTTCCCTGTGCTATACAGTATAATCTTGTTTATTCTGCATATGCCTGTCAGTATCTAAAAATTTTGAAATCCGAGTCTGTCCCTTCCCACCCCACGACCCCTTGGCAACCACAATTTTGTAATCTATGTCTACGAATCTGTTTCTGTTTTGTATTTATATACTTATTTTTTTTTAATTCCACATATGAGCAATCTCATATGGTATTTTTCTTTCTCTTTCTGGCTTACTTCACTTAGAGTGACATTCTCCAGGGACATCCACGTTGCTGCAAATGGTGTTATATTGTCAACTTTTATGGCTGAGTAGTATTCCATTGTATAAATATACCACCACTTCTTTATCCAGTCATCTGTTGATGGACATTTAAGCTGCCTCCGTGTCTTGGCTACTGTAAATAGTGCTGCTATGAACACTGAGGTGCAGGTATTTTTTTGAAGTAGGGTTCCTCCTGGATATATACCCAGAAGTGGGATTCCTGGGTCATATGGTAAGTCTATCTTTAGTCGTTTGAGGAATCTCCATACTGTTTTCCACAATGGTTGCACCAAACTGCATTCCCACCAGCAGTGTAGGAGGGTTTCCTTTCCTCCACAGCCTCTCCAGCAGTTGTTATTTGTAGACGTGTGAATGACAGCCATTCTGACTGGTGTGAGGTGATACCTCATTGTAGTTTTGATTTGCATTTCTCTGATAATTAGTGATATTGACCATTTTTTCATGTGCCTATTGATCATTTGTATTTCTTCCTTGGAGAATTGCTTGTTTGGGTCTTCCGCCCATTTTTGGATTGGGTTGTTTGCTTTTTTCTTATTCTGTTGTATGAGCTGCTTATATATTCTTGAGATCAAGATTTTGTTGGTTTCATCGTTTGCAAAAATTTTCTCTGATTCTGTATGTTGTTGGTTTGTTTCACCTATGGTTTCATTCGCTGTGCAGATGCTTGTGAGTTTAATTAGGTTCCATTTGTATATTCTTGCTTTTATTTCTATTCTTTGGGTAGACTGCCCTAAAAGAACATTTTTGAGATGTATGTGAGATAAAGTTTTTCCTATATTTTCTTCTAGGAGGTTTATTTTATCTTGTCTTAGGTTTAAGTCTTTGATCTATTTTGAGTTTATTTTTGTATATGGTATAAGGGAGTGTTCTAGCTTCATTGCTTTACATGCTGCTGTCCAGTTTTCCCAACACCATTTGCTGAAGAGACTGTCTTTATTCCATTGTATATTCTTGCCTCCTTTGTCGAAGATTAGATGACCAAAAGTTTGTGGGTTCATTTCTGGGCTCTCTATTCTCTTCCATTGGTCCATATGTCTGTTTTTGTACCAATACTATGCTGTTTGGATGACTATAGCTCTGTAGTATTGTTTGAAGTCTGGGAGAGTTATTCCTCCAGCCTCTCTTTCTCTTCAGTAATGCTTTGGCAATTCTAGGTCTTTTGTAGTTCCATATAAATTGAATTATGATTTCTTCTAGTTTTGTGAAATATGTCCTGGGTAATTTGATAGGGATTACATTAAATCTGTAGATTGCCTTGGACAGTATGGCCATTTTAACAATATTGATTCTTCCAATCCAAGAGCATAGGATATCTTTCCATTTTTTGAAGTCTTCTTTAATTGCCTTCATCAATGGTTTACAGTTTTCCATGTTTAAGTTTTTCACCTCCTTGTTTAGATGTATTCCTAGGTATTTTGTTAGTTTTGGTGCTATTTTAAAAGGGATTGTTTCTTTACTTTTTTTTTCTATTGATACATTGTTAGTGTAAAATAATGCAACTGATTTTTGAATGTTAATCTTGTAACCTACTACCTTGCTGAATTCTTGAATTAGTTTTAGTAGTTTTTGTGTGGACCTTTCAGGGTTTTCTATATATAGTAACATGTCATCTGCATATAGTGACACTTTAACCTCTTGTTTTCCAATTTGGATTCCTTTTATTTCTCTCTCTTGCCTGATTGCTGTGGCTAGGACTTCCAAGACTATGTTGAATAGGAGTGGTGATAGTGGTCAGCCTTGTCTTGTCCCAGATTTTAGTGGGAATCTTTTGAGTTTTTCACTGTTGAGTACAATGCTGGTTGTAGTTTTGTCATATATAGCTTTTATTATGTTGAGATATGTTCCCTCTATACCTACTTTGTTGAGAGTTTTTTTATCATAAATAGGTGTTGAATATTATCAAATGGTTTTTCTGCATCTATTGAGATAATCATGTTGTTTGTTTTCTTTCTCTTGTTGATGTGATGTATTACATTGATTGATTTGCATATTTTGAACCACCCTTGTGTCCTTGGGATGAACCCCACTTGGGTATGATGTATAATGTTTTTTATGTGCTTTTGGATTCTATTTGCTAATATTTTGGTGAGGATTTTGGCATCTATGTTCATCAGTGATATTGGTCTGTAATTCACTTTTTTATTAGTGTCTTTGCCTTCTTTTGGTATCAGGGTGATGTTGGCATCATAGAATGAGTTTGGGAGTATTCCCTCCTTTTCAATCTTCTGGAAGAGTTTGAGAAGGACTGATATGAGTTCTTCTGTGTATGTTTGGTAGAATTCCCCAGTGAAGCCGTCCGGTACTGGACTTTTATTTGTAGGGAGTTTGTTTTATTGCTGTTTCGATTTCGTTTCTAGTGATCGGTTTTTTCAAGTGGTCAGTTTCTTCCTGATTCAGTGTTGGTGGACTGTATGTTTCCAGAAACTTGTCCATCTCCTCTAGGTTATCCAGTTTGGTTCCATATAGTTTTTCATAATATTCTCATATGATATTCTGTATTTCTATTTTATTTGTTGTAATTTCTCCATTTTCCTTATTTTGCTAATTTGTGCTCTCTCTTTTTTCTTCTTTGTGAGTTTGGCTAGATGTTTGTTGATTTTATTGACTCTTTCAAAAAACCAGCTTTTGGTTTGATTGGTTTTTTTCTATTGTTCTTTTAAACTCTATTTTATTTATTTCCCCCCTGATCTTTATTATTTCCTTTCTTCTGATCCCTTTTAGGGGTTTTTGCTCTTCGTTTTGTAATTCTTTTTGCTGGTGGTTTTGATTCTTTATTTGAGATTGTTCTTTTTTGAGGAAGGCCTATATCACTATAAACTTCCCTCTTAGCACTGCCTTTGCTGCGTCCCATACATTTTGTGTGATTGTGTTTTCATTTTCATTTCTCTGAAGGTATTTTTTATTTTCAACTTTGATTTCATCATTGACTCATTGGCTTTTTGATAGCATGTTGTTTAATCTCCATGTTTTCCTTTTGTTCTCCTTTGTTTTTCTGTAATTGATTTCTAATTTCATGGCAGTGTGGTCAGGAGAGTTTCTTGAGTTAATTTGTATTTTCTTAAAATTGTTGAGGCTTCTTTTGTACCCAAGTACATGATGAATGCTACAAAATGTTCCATGTGTATTTGAAATGAATATATATCCTATTTTGGGGGGTTGTAATGCTCTGTAAATATCCACAAAATCTAATTTTTCTATTGTATTATTTAATTTCTCTGTTGCCTTATTTATTTTCTGTCTGGAAGATCTGTTTAGTGATGTTATTGTAGTGTTAAAATCTCCGACTATGATTGTATTCCCATCAATATCACCTTTTATCTCTGTTAGTAATTGTTTTATGTACTTAGGTGCTCCTATGTTGAGTGCTTGTATATTAATAAATGTAATATCCTTATCTTGTATTACTCCTTTAATCATTATAAAATATCCTTCTTTATCTTTATGGCCTTTGTTTTAAAGTCTATATTGTCTGAAATCAGTACTGCTACACCTGCTTTTTGGCTTTTCCATTTGCATGAAATATCCTTTGCCATCTTTTCACTCTCACTCTATATGTGTCCTTCTCCCTAAAGTCAGTCTCTTGTATGCAACATACTGAAGGTTCTTGCTTTATTATTCAGTGTGCCACTCTACATCTTTTCATTGGAACATTTAGTCCATTAACATTTACAGTAATTAGTGATAGATGTGTGTTTATTGCCATTTTGAACTTCTCTTTGCAGTTGATTTGGTATTTCCTCTTTGTGCCTTTCTTCTTTTGTGGTTTGGTAATTTTCCTTTGTATTATCTTGGATTTTATTTATTTTTTCTGACTCACTTGTAAATTTTTGGCTTGTGGTTACCCTTTTTTGTAAGTGTATTCACCCATTAGTATAACTGTTTTTATTAAACAGATGATAATATAAGCTCCAACCCATCCTACCAAGAACAAGACATTTTGAAAAGAATGAAAAAAATACTCTATATTTTCTTATTTCCCCATCCCACTCTTTATGATTTAGATGTCTTCTTTTACAATTTCATGTTTATTGTATTTGTAATTCATGGTAGTTATCACCTTTCCAGTTATGAGTTTCTTGTTTCTGTAGCATCCTGCTGCTTCTATTTAGAGTACACCTTTTAATTTTTCTTTTAGCATGGGTTTAGTTTCGCTAAACTCTTCCTGTTTTTCTTGTCTGTGAAGTTCTTTCTCTCTTCTTCTATTCTGAATGATAACCTTGTAGGATAATGTATCCTATGCTGCATCTTTTTTCATTAAGGACTTTGAATATATCTTGCCATTCCCTTCTGGCCTGTAGTACTTGTGTAGAGAAAATCAGCTGAGAGCCTTATGGGGGTTCCCTTGTAACTCACTCTTTGTTTTTCTCTTGCTGCCTTTAGGATCATTTCTTTATCCTTGACTCTGGCCATCTTGATTATGATATGTCTTGGTGTGTGTCTGTTTGGATTCTTCCTGTTTGGGACCCTCTGAGCTTCCTGTACTTGGATATCTGATTCCTTCTTTATGTTTGGGAAGTTTTCATTCATGATTTCTTCCAATACCTTTTCAATCCCCTTTGCTCTTTCTTCCCCTTATGGAACCCCTATTATGTGTAGATTGGCATGCTTTAAATTATCCCATAGGTCCCTTATATTGTTTTCATTGGGTTTTATTTGTTTTTCTCTCAGCTGTTCTGATTGTGTGCTTTCTGTTGTCCTGTCTTCTAGGTCACTCATTCCTTCCTCTTCTTTAGTCTGCTTTGTACAGCCTTTAGATCATTTCTCATCTCAGCCAATGAATTTACAAATTCTGCTTGGCTCTTCTTTATAGCTTCAATTTCATTTTTGACATATTTTATATCTCTAAACACTCTCTTTTAGTTTCTTCAGTACTTTGATCACTCCTTTTTGAAATCTTGATCTAGTAGGCCATCAATGTCTATTTTATTGATCATTCTTTCAGGGGATTTCTCTTGCTCTTTTAATTGGTAGTGGTTCCTCTACTTCTTCATCTTGCTTGTATCTCTCTTGCTCTGTGGGTTATAGGGTATCAGTTATCTATTGTGGTCCTTAAGGAGTTTATTTATTTATCTATCTAATGCCGATGCAGGAATAAAACTTAGTAAAAAAGAGAGAGAATTTTAAAAGAAGGGAGAAATGTCCGGCTTGAAAATAGTTTATAATCAATAATAGAAGAACAAGTGAAAGCAGAATAGCAATATGGTTGAGATGTCTTTTTAAAATGTTAAAAAAAAACGAGAAATGAACAAAAAAAAATTGAGACCTGTGTATAATCAATAACAGAAGATCAAAAGCAAGCAAAATAAAAATGAATTGAGGTGACCATTTAGAAATAATAATAATAAATATTGTTTAAAAGAAAAATTTTAAATGGATTAAAATTGGAGACATACAATTGTTTAAAATGTAAAAATTAAAAAGGTAATAGAAAATAGAACAGATGAAAAAAAGGAGGGAGTGATGTGTTCTTGGGGAGAGTGTGTGGTCTTAATTATTTTGTCAAGAAATCTTTCTGTCTTCGCCCTGTTTCACGAAGTCAGCTTGCTGATTCCAGTGGCCCTCCATTGGCGCTCCTTGTCTGTGCTTCTCCTAGTGCAGGTTGCCAAGCAGATTGTGCCCCCTCCCAACACTGCGGTCAGGTGCTGTGCTCTTACGTGGTGAAGGCAGGTCACCCCCCTTCCCAATGTCACAGTCAGGTCCTAGGCTTGGGCAAAGTAGGCAGGCAGATGGTGCCCCCTCCTAGCACCATGGTTAGGTGCTGCGCTCCTGACAGGGCACCGGTTGTTCCCCTGCTCTTTTCAGCTGCCCACTCCACCTCATGTCAGCGCTCCATAGGCGGGCTTGGGGAAAACGGTGGAACAGCCCTGCCCCTGCTCCATGCCAAAACTCAGCTCCTTGTTATCTTGTGCACGAGTTCTCTGAGGTACCAGGGCAGAAAAATCCTATCTGCCTCTGGCTGTAAACATGTCTCCATCTGTCCTTTGATGCTGCTAAACCCTTAGGTTCAGATTCAGGTTTCGACCCTGCCCCCGCCTGGGTACTAAGCACCAGAGGATATGCTTGCTGTGGTGGAGCCCCACCTGTCTTCTCCCTAAAACCTTCGGCAGGTTTTCAGAGATGGGGGTATGGCTCCCTTTCCCCCAGGGCACATCAGCTGTGTTGTTTTATGGAGTTCCCAGGTTGTTTTGCCCTGTCTACACACTCATCCACGGCTCACAGCACCCTGCAGTCCACTGGGGTTGCCTCTGTGCAGCTGCCCAGTCTTCCGCCCAGCTCGGGCAACCTGTCCCATCCCCCACCTGCTGCTTTGCCTCTAGGGCTGGGGTTGTGGAGATCCTCTGTGCCCGTTTAACTTAGTTCTGTCGTTCAAGGGGTGCTCTTTACAGATCTTAGCCTCAGAGGTTCCCCCTTTGTCCTGCTGACCTTTCCTTTGAAGAGGTGGAGGTTCAGTGAACGAGCGTTATTCCTTGTTTGCTGCTCCCTCCCCGTGGGACTGGTCCTGCACTGTTTTGCTTTTTCTTCTTTCTTTTTTCCTTTTCTCCTACCAGATTTGTGGTGTCTTTGTCTTTTGAAGAGGGCAGTGTTCTGTCAGAGTTCAGCAGGTGCTCTGGTTGGCTGGGTGGGTCTGTGGATGTGTTTTGGTGTATTTGTGGGAGAGGGTGAGGTACGAGCATCCTTCTACTCTGCCATCTTGGTCCGTCCTTTATTAATGGATATTTTTCAAGTTTATTAGGAATCTGATTTCCTCCTTTGTGAATTATTTGTTCACATCTTTTACCTGTTGATTTTGTCTAATATTAAGTTTCTTTTAATTTAAAACCTTTTGTTTTCTTGTATTATTTTATATAGGTTAGCTTTCATTAAAGTTTTCTTCCAGATTGCTTTAGAATGGAATTTCTTCAAAACTATAGTTTTTTCTCATTTTGCCTGATTATAAAGATAATTAATGATTATTGTTAAAATAGTAAACATACAGAAATGTTTAAAGAAGGCAATGAGAAATAAGAAAAATTGCACAATTCACAGGTAACTAATGTTAATATTTAAGTGTATTTCCTTCCATTGTTGAAAGAATGAGAAACATTGAAAATAGAAGTCTTGGTCTACTTCATGGAGGTAGGAGTTAAATTGTTTATGGTCTAGGAACTTGAGTCACAGTTTTTGTACTGTGGAAAGTCAAATTCTCTCTCCCAAATCTGATATACTCTGAAGATTGAAGGCCACATGTGGCATCCTACTCTCACAGAATTCTGCCACAAGTGTTAGGGAGATGGGAGTAATCACATTAATTACAGCCTTCAGAAAACTTCATGAGGCTTATAGTAATAACAAGAGCAAACATTTACTGAGTTGTTTCTGTATGTCAAACCCTGAAATCAGGGCTTTACATAAATTAACACATTTAAGCCTCACAAAAATTCTATGAGATATGTACCATTACTGTCCATGTTTTTATAAATGGGGAAACTGTGGCATAGTAGGAACTGCAAAGAGATCTCAGGGACTGAACTGTCCAATATAATTCTGACATTTCAGAAAACTTTATGCCCATAATATTCTAGAGAAAATTATTCATATCAAGATATATGTTTCCACTGGAAGGCATAATATTATATAAGAGGCCTTTGCATCTGGTGGAGAAGGGAAGAATAGACGTAACAGTATGGGAGTTGAAAATGATGAGAAAAGGGAGTAGGGAATTCAAGGACAAACCTTACATTTACTGTTCAGATCACTGTTTCTTGAATGAAAGCAAGAGCCAGGAAAGAAGGGCCTGACACCGAATTCTGGCCTGTGTGTGCCAACTCATAGGAAAAATCAAGGTCTTCTGTTTGAGGACAATGGAAGAATGCTGGTTGAGGACAGGAAAAGCAGAACTCCATATTACAGAGTTTAACTCTGTCTTTTCCACCAAACAAAATCCTCTTGAACTTGAAAAGCATGGAACAAATACTGTTGAGGAGAAACTGAACCCCAAGTTTGCTGAGGAACCTGTAAAGGAACAACCAGGTGTTCTAAATGTCCAGTCTCCTGATATGGAGGGTATCCTGAGATCATGAGAGAACAGACACTGCATTTCATAAACAGAGCTTGGGAGGGTATTCCTACTCACTGGCAGAGATCTAGTTACTCTCACATTAGACACAGCTTGTAGGTGGAGGATGTGTGCAATAATAGTAATGGATTTTTTCTAACACATTTCAAGTCTTTGGCAAAATGTTGGATTTCAGTCCTTTCAGGGCTTTTGTGAGCTTTTCAGTTATCTTCATATATATAAGAATTTTGTTGTGGAGCTTAATTGGGGGGAGGAAGAAGATAAGTATAGGCTTGAGAACATTGGTGAAGATAGTCAAAACATGATTCTTAAAAGAAAAGCAGTAAGGATACTTCTACAACTACTACTACTACTACCACCACCAACGACAAAATTAATAAAAACAATGATAGTAAACACCTTTTTTAAAATTACCTATAAACTTGTTTGATTTTCATTGAAGTACAGTTGATGTACAATAGTTTCAGGTATACAACACAGTGATTCAACATTCAAATCCATTACAAAATTATCACCACAATAATTCTAGTAACCATCTATCACCATATGAAATTATTAAGTATTACTGACTATATTCCTTATGCTGTATATGACACATGCCCATGACTTATTTTATATCTGGAAATTTGTACCTCTTAATCCCCATCATCCATTTTGCCCAATCCCTGAACCCTTTCCCCCCTGAAAACCCCCCTCCCTCTGACAGATTTTTCTTTGTGTCTTTAAGTCTGTTTGTTTTGTTTGTTCATTTGTTTCAGTTTTTCAATTCCATATATAGGTGAGATCATATGATATTTTCTTTCTCTGTCTTATTTATTTCACTTAGTATAATACCCTCTAGGTCCATCTGTGTTGTTGCAAATGGCAAGATTTTACTTTTTATGGCTGAGTATATTCCATTGTGTATATACTACATCTTCTTTATCTGTTCATTTATCAACGCACATTTAGGTTGCTTCCATATCTTGGCTATTGTAAATAATGTTGCAATGTATATAGGGGTGCATATACATTTTTGAATGAGTGTTTTTTTTGTTTTCTTCAGGTAGATACCCAGAAGTGGAATTGCTGGATCATATGGTAGTTCTATTTTTAATTTAATAAGGAACCTTCATACTGTTTTCCATAGTGGCTGTACCAATTTACATTTCCAACAACAATGCAGGAGGGTAACTTTCTACACATCCTTGCTAACACTTGTTATTTGTTGTCTTTTTGATCATAGCCATTCTGACAGGTGTGAGGTGATACTTCATGTGGTTTTTATTTGCATTTCTCTGATGGCTAGTGTTGTTGAGCATCTTTTCATGTGCCTGTTGGACATTTGTATATCTTTGGTAAAATGTGTACTTAGGCCCTCTGCCCATTTTAAAATCAGGTTCTTTGTGTTTTTGATGTTGAGTCATATGTATTTTTTGTGCATTTTGGATATTAACCCCTTGTTGGCTATATTGTTTAAAACTATCTTCTCCCACTCAGTAGGTTGCTTTTTCATTTTGTTAATGAATAAGCTTCACTATGAAAAAGATTCTTAGTTTGATATAGTCCCGATTGTTTATTCTTTGCTTTTGTTGCCCTTATCTGAGGAGGCAGATCCAAAACAATAATTGCTAAGACTGATTTCAAAGAGCATACTGCTCATGTTTTCTTCTAGGATTTTTATGGTTTTAGGGTTTACATTTAAGTCATCAATCCATTTTGAGTTCATTTTTTAATACAGTGTAAGAAAATGGTCCAGTTTAATTCCTATGTATGTAACTGTTCAGGTTTTCCAACACCATTTATTGAAGAGGCTGTTGTTCCCCCAATCTATGTGTCTCTTTTTTTAACAGTACCATACTCCTTTGATTACTGTAGCCTTGTAGTATAGTTTCAAGTATGGGAGCATGATATCTCCAGCTTTGTTCTTCTTTCACAAGATTGCTTTGGCTATTCGGGGTCTTCTGTGTTTCTATACAAATTTTAGAATTGTTTGCTCTAGTTTTGTGAAAAATGTCATTGGTTTTTTCATAGGGATTGCACTGAATCTGTACATTGCTTTGTGCAGTATGGACAATTTTAACAATATTAATTCATCTGATCCAAGAACTTGGAATATCTTTCCATTTGATTGTATCATCTTCATTCCTTTCATCAGTATCTTATAGTATTCACAGTACATGTCTTTCATCTCCTTGGTTAAATTTATTCCTAGGTATTTTGTTCTTTTTGATGCAGTTGTAAATAGGATTGATTTCTTTGCCTCTCTTTCTGATAGATCATAATTAGTGTAAAGAAACACTACAGATTTCTGTATATTAATTTTGTATTCTGCAAATATACTGAATTTATTAGTTTTAATAGTTTTTTCATGGATTATTTAGGGTTCTCTCTCTATAGTATCATGTTATCTGCAAAGGGTGACAGTTTTATTTCTTCCATTCCAACTTATTTTTTAAATTTATTTTTCTTGCCTGATTGCTGTAGCTAACACTTCCAATACTATGTTGAATAAAAGTGGTGAGAGTAGGCATCCTTATCTTGTTCCTGAATTTAGTGGGAAGGCTTTCAGCTCCTCATCATTGAGTATGATGTTAGCTGTGGGTTTGTAACATATGACCTTTATTTTTTTTTTTCATTTCCTTTTTTTTTCTTTGACCAGTGCATTATTTAAAAGGATGCTATTTAGTTTCCAAGTATTTCAGGATTGTACAGATGCTTTTCTTTTTTTTCTTTTTTTAACATTTTTTATTGATTTATAATCACTTTACAATGTTGTGTCAAATTCCAGTGTTCAGCACAATTTTTCAGTCATTCATAGATATATACATACTCATTGTCACATTTCATTCTCTGTGAGTTATCATAACATTTTGTGTATATTTCCCTGTGTTATACATTGTAATCTTGTTTATCTATTCTACAATTTTGAAATCCCAGTCTATCACTTCCCACCCTCCGCCCCCCTGGCAACCACAAGTCTGTATTCTCTGTCTATGAGTCTATTTCTGTCCTGTATTTATGCTTTGTTTTTGTTTGTTTGTTTTTGTTTTTTAGATTCCACATATGAGCGATCTCATATGGTATTTTTCTTTCTCTTTCTGGCTTACTTCACTTAGAATGACATTCTCCATGAGCATCCATGTTGCTGCAAATGGCATTATGTTGTCGGTTTTTATGGCTGAGTAGTATTCCATTGTATAAATATACCACATCTTCTTTATCCAGTCACCTGTTGATGGACATTTAGGCTGTTTCCATGTTTTGGCTATTGTAAATAGTGCTGCAATGAACATTGGGGTGCAGGTGTCATCCTGAAATAGATTTCCTTCTGGATATAAGCCCAGAAGGGGGATTCCTGGGTCATATGGTAAGTCTATTCCTAGTCTTTTGAGGAATCTCCACACTGTTTTCCATAGTGGCTGCACCAAACTGCATTCCCACCAGCAGTGTAGGAGGGTTCCCCTTTCTCCACAGCCTCTCCAGCATTTGTCATTTGTGGACTTTTGAGTGACGACCATTCTGACTGGTGTGAGGTGATACCTCATTGTAGTTTTGATTTGCATTTCTATGATAATTAGTGATATGGAGCATTTTTTCATGTGCCTTTTGATCATTTGTATGTCTTCCTTGGAGAATTGCTTGTTTAGGTCTTCTGCCCATTTTGGATTGGGTTGTTTATTTTTTTCTTACTGAGTCGTATGAGCTCCTTATATATTCTGGAGATCAAGCCTTTGTCAGTTTCACTTGCAAAAATTTTCTCCCATTCCGTAGGTTTTCTTCTTGTTTTACTTTTGGTTTCCTTTGCTGTGCAGAAGCTTGTAAGTTTCATTAGGTCCCACTTGTTTAATCTTGCTTTTATTTCTTCTAGGAGAAAATTTTTTAAATGTATGCCAGATAATGTTTTGCCTATGTTTTCCTCTAGGAGGTTTATTGTATCTTGTCTTATGTTTAAGTCTTTGATCCATTTTGAGCTGATTTTTGTATATGGTGTAAGGGAGTGTTCTAGTTTCATTGATTTACATGCTGTTGTCCAGTTTTCCCAACACCATTTGCTGAAGAGACTGTCTTTATTCCATTGTATATTCTTGCCTCCTTTGTCGAAGATGAGTTGACCAAAAGTTTGTGGGTTCATTTCTGGGCTCTCTATTCTGTTCCATTGGTCTATATGTCTGTTTTGGTACCAATACCATGCTGTCTTGATGACTGTAGCTCTATAGTATTGCCTGAAGTCTGGGAGAGTTATTCCTCCAGCCCCTTTCTTTCTCTTCAGTAATGCTTTGGCAATTCTAGGTCTTTTGTGGTTCCATATAAATTTTATTATGATTTGTTCTAGTTCTGTGAAATATGTCCTGGGTAATTGGATAGGGATTGCATTAAATCTGTAGATTGCCTTGGGCAGTGTGACCATTTTAACAATATTGATTCTTCCAATCCAAGAGCATGGGATATCTTTCCATTTTTTAAAGTCTTCTTTAATTTCCTTCATCAGTGGTTTATAGTTCTCTGTGTATAATTCTTTCACCTCCTTGGTTAGATTTATTCCCAGATATTTTATTACTTTGGGTGCTATTTTAAAGGGGATTGTTTCTTTACTTTCTTTTTCTGTTGATTCATCATTAGTGTAAAGAAATGCAACTGATTTTTGAACGCTAATTTTGTAACCTGCTTCTTTGCTGAATTCTTCAATCAGCTCTAGTAGCTTTTGTGTGGACCTTTTTGGGTTTTCTATATATAGTAACATGTCGTCAGCATATAGTGACACTTTTACGTCTTCTTTTCCAATTTCGATCCCTTTTATTTCTTTCTCTTGCCTGACTGCTGTGGCTAGGACTTCCAGGACTATGTTGAATAGGAGTGGTGATAGTGGGCATCCTTGTCTTGTCCCAGATTTTAGTGGGAAGCTTTTGAGTTTTTCACCATTGAGTACTATGCTGGCTGTAGGTTTGTCATATATAGCTTTTATGATGTAGAGATATGTTCCCTCTGTACCCACGTTGGCGAGAGTTTTTATCATAAATCGGTATTGAATTTTATCAAATGCTTTTTCTTCATTGATTGAGATGATCATTTGGTTTTTGTCCTTTCTCTTGTTGATGTGATGTATTACATTGATTGACTTGCGTATGTTGAACCACCCTTGTGTCCCTGGGATGAACCCCAGTTGGTCATGATGTATAATCTTTTTTATGTGTTGTTGGATTCTATTTGCTAAAATTTTGGTGAGGATTTTGGCCTCTATGTTCATCAGTGATATTGGCGTATAATTCTCTTTTTTTGTAGGGTCTTTGCCTGGTTTTGGTATCAGGGTGATGGTGGCTTCATAGAATGAGTTTGGGAGTATTCCCTCCTTTTCAGTCGTCTGGAAGAGTTTGTGAAGGACTGGTATGAGTTCTTCTTTGTATGTTTGGTAGAATTCCCCGGTGAAGTCATCCAGTCCTGGACTTTTATTTGTAGGGAGGTTTTTAATTGCTCTTTCTAATTCCTTTCTAGTGATCGGATTGTTCTTGATTCAGTCTTGGTGGACAGTATGTTTCCAGAAACTTGTCCATCTCCTCTAGGTTATCCAGTTTGGTTCCATATAGTTTTTCATAATATTCTCATATGATATTCTGTATTTCTATTTTGTTTGTTGTAATTTCTCCATTTTCCTTTCTTATTTTGCTAATTTGTGCTCTCTCTTTTTTCTTCTTTGTGAGTTTGGCCAGAGGTTTGTTGATTTTATTTACTTTTTCAAAAAACCAGCTTTTGGTTTGGTTGATTTTTTTTATGGTCTTGTTATTCTCTATTGTATTTAATTCCTCTCTGATCTTTATTATTTCCTTCGTTCTGCTGCTTTTTGGGGCTTTTTGTTCTTCTTTTTCTAATTGATTCAGGTGGTGGGTTAAATTGTTTATTTAAGATTGTTCTTTTTTGAGGAAAGCCTGTATCACTATAAACTTCCCTCTTAGCACTGCCTTTGCTGTGTCCCATAGGTTTTGAGTGGTTGTGCTTTCATTATCATTTGTCTCAAGGTATTTTTTAATGTCAGCTTAGATTTCCTCATTGACCCATTGTTTTTTCAATAACATACTGTTTAATCTCCATGCTTTCCTTTTTTTCTCCTTTGTTTCTCTGTTGTTGATTTCCAGTTTCATGGCATTGTGGTCAGTAAAGATGCTTGAGATATTTTCTATCTTCTTAAAGTTGTTGAGGTTTCTTTTGTGCCCAAGTACATGACCGATCCTGGAAAATGTTCCATGTGCACTTGAAAAGAAAGTATATCCTATTTTTGGGGGTGTAATGCTCTGAAAATATCCACGAAATCTAGTTTTTCTATTGTAGTATTTAATTTCTCTGTTGCCTTGTTTATTTTCTGTCTGGAAGGTCTGTCTAGTAATGTTAATGCAGTGTTAAAATCTCCAACTATAATTGTATTCCCATCAATATCCCCCTTTATCTCTGTTAGTAATCCTTGTATGTACTTAGCTGCTCCTATATTGGGTGCATATATATTAACGCGTGTGATATCCTCATCTTGAATCACTCCTTTAATCATTATAAAATGTCCTTCTTTATCTTTCTTTATGGCCTTTTTTAAAAGTCTATTTTGTCTGAAATTAGTACTGCAACGCCTGCTTTTTTGGCTTTTCCATTTGCATGGAATATCCTTTTCCATCCTTTCAGTCTCAATGTATATGTGTCCTTCTCCCTAAAGTGGGTCTCTTGTATGCAGCATATTGAAGGTTCTTGCTTTATTATCCAGTCTGCAACTCTATGTCTTTTGACTGGAGCATTTAGTCCATTAACATTTAGAGTAATTAATGATAGATGTGTGTTTATTGCCATTTTGAACTTATCTTTGCAGTTGAATTGGTATATCCTCTTTGTTCCTTTTTACTTCCTTTTGTGGTTTGGTAAATTTCGTTTGTATTATCTTGGATTTTATTTAATTTTTGTGACTCCGTTGTAAGTTTTTGGCTTGTGGTTACCCTTTTTTGTACATCTACTAGCCCATTACTATAACTATTTTTATTAAACTGAAAGTAACATGATCTCAAACCCATCCTACTGTTAAAAAAAATTTTAAATAGAAAGAAAAAAATATATTCTATATTACCCTGCCTCCCTCTCCCAATCTCAGTGGTCTGTATATTTTCTTTTATAATTTCGTGTTTACTTTATTTGTAATTCATAAGTTTTCACCTTTCCAGTTGTGAGTTTGTCACTTCTGTAGCATCCTGATTCTTTTCTATTTAGAATAGACCTTTCAATATTTCTTTTAGCATGGGTTTCGTGTTGCTAAACTCCTGCAGCTTTTTTTTGGTCTGTGAAACTCTTTATTTCTCCTTCTATCCTATAGTATAGCCTTGCTAGTTAAAGTATCCTAGGCTACATCTTTTTTTCATTCAGGGCTTTGAATATATCTTGCCACTCCCTTCTGGCCTGTAGTGTTTGTGTAGAGAAATCAGCTGAGAGCCTTATGGGGGTTCCCTTGTAACTTACTCTTTGCTTTTCTCTTGCTGCCTTTAGAATCATTTCTTTATCCTTGACTCTGGCCATCTTGATTATGATATGTCTTGGTGTGGGTCTATTTGGGTTCTTCCTTTTTGGGACCCTCTGAGCTTCCTGTCCTTGGATATCTGATTCCTTCTTTAAGTTTGGGAAGTTTTCAGTCATGATTTCTTCAAAAACCTTTTCAATCCCCTTTGATCTTTCTTCCCCTTCTGGGACCCCTATTATGTGAAGATTGGGATGCTTTATATTATCCCATAGGTCCCTTATGCTATTTTCATTATTTTTTATTTGCTTATCTTGTAGTTCTTCTGAATGAGTGCTTTCTATTGTCCCGTCTTCTAGATCACTAATTCCTTCCTCTGCATTATCTAGTCGGCTTTTCACAGCTATTAGGTCGTTCCTCATCTCTGTCAATGAGTTTATCCATTCTTCTTGGCTCTTCTTTATAGCTTCAATTTCATTTTTGACATATTTTATATCTCTAAACACTATGTCTTTTAATTCCTTTAGCAATTCGATCACTCCTTTTTTGAAATCTTGATCTAGTAGGCTATCGATGTCTATTTCATTGATCTTTCTTTCAGGGGATTTCTCTTGTTCTTTTAATTGGGAAAAGTTTCTCTGTTTCTTCATCTTGCTCATACCTCTCTGGTACTGTGGTTTATGGAGTATCAGTTGTCTATTTTGGTCCTTAAGGAGTTTATCTAATGCCTATGTAGGAATAAGACTTAGGAAAAAAAGAAAAAATAAGAGAGAGAGAGAAAGAATTTAAAAGAAGGGAGAAAGAAGGTTTGAAAACAGTGTATAATGAATAATAGAAGAGCGAGTTGAAGCAGAGAATTAATCGGGTTGAGACGTCCTTTTAAAACCTTTAAAAAAAAGGGGGGGGGGAGATGAATAGATGTATTTGAAACCTGTGTCTAATCAATAACAGGACATCAAAACCCAAGAGAAATAGAAATGAATTAAGAAGTAAAAATTATGAGGGTAGTACAAAATAGAACACGTAAAAACAGATTTAAAATAAAGAGGGGGGATTGTCAGTGCTCTCCTGGAGTCTGTGTGCTTTTAATGTGAAGTCTTTCTGTCTTAGTCCTGTTTTGGAAGCTCAGCTTGCTGTTTTCAGAGGCCTTCTGTTGGCGCCTTCTTCTGTGCTGCTCCCCGTACCTGTCGGCAAGCAGATCACGCCTCCTCCTAACACTGGGTCAGGTGCAGCTCTCCTCTGCTGTGGGTGGGTGGGTCACTGACCGTCCCGATGCTGCAGTCAGATGATGCAGACTGGCTGTGTAGGAGGGCGGTTCGTGCCCCCTCCCCGCACCTCGGTCAGGGGCTGTGTTCCTGCACGAAAGGCGGGGGGCCGCTCTCCCTCTACCTGTGCCAGTAGCTGCACTGCTCTGTGTGGCTGTGCGCTCCGCCATGGTCGGCACTCTGCAGGTGGGCTCGGGGAAGACTGAGGGATAGCCTTGTCCCTGCTCCAGGCCAAAGCTCAGCTCCTTGTTTGTCTTTGTGGAGCAAGTTCTCTGAGGGACCAGGATGGATGGATCCTAACTGCCCTGGGCTGTAGGGCAGTGTCAGTCTGGCCTTTGAGGCTGCTAAGCCCTTTGGTGCGGATGCAGGTTTTGCCCCCTCCCCCGCCTTGATGCTAAGCGCCGGAGGATATGGCAGCTGTGCTTTAGCCCCGCCTCCCTTCCCCCGAAATGTTTCCACGGGTTTTCAGAGGTGGGGTTATGCATCCTTCCCCCCAGAGCACATTAACCTTGCTGTTTTATGGAGGGCCCAGATTGTTCTGCCCTGTACACCCACAGCCAGGGCGTGCAGCCCCTTGTAGTCCCCCAGGGCTGCCTCAGTGCAGCCGCCCTGTTCTCCGCCCGGCTTGGGCAGCCTGGCCCTGCCCGCTGCTGCCAGCCCGCATCTCAGGCTGGGTGTCGGGGGGACCCTCTGTGCCCGTTTAACTAAGTTCTGTCAGTCAAGGGCTGCGCCATATAGATCCGAGCCTTGGAAGCTCCCCCTCCGTCCCGCTGGCCTCTCAGTTGGAGAGGGGAGACCCAGCGAACGAGCGCCAATCCTCCTTTGCCGCTCCCTCCCCATGGGACCCATCCCACTCTGCTTTGCCTTTTGTTCTTTCTTTTTTCCTTTTCTCTTATCAGATTTTTGGCATCTTTATCTTTTGAAGAGGGCGATGTTCTGTCGGAGTTCCGCAGGTGCTCTGGTTGGCTGAGTGGGTCTATGGATGTGGGTCTTGGTGCATTTGTGGGAGAGGGTGAGCTGCGAGCGCCCTTCTACTCTGCCATCTTTTCCTCTCCAAGCATATGACCTTTATTATGTTGAGGTATGTTCCCTCTATACCCAGTTTGTTGAGTTTTTAAATCATAAATGGATGTTGAGTTTTGTCAGAAGCCTTTTCTACATTGATTGACTTGATCATATGATCTTTATCCTTTGTTTTCATGTTGATTGACTTGCAGATATTGGTCCATCCTTGGATTCTTGGGGTAAATTCCACTTGATCATCATGTATGATCGTTTTACTATATTATTAAATTTGGTGTCCTAGTATTTTATTGAGAAATTTTGCATCTATGCTCCTTGAGGATATTGGCCTGTAGTTTTCATTTTTTGTAGTATTTTTGTGTGGTTTTGGTATCAGGGTAATTTTCCTTGTGAATCAATTTGGAAGTGTTCCTTTCTCATCAATTTTTGGGGCTAGTTTGAGAAGAAGAGGTATTAAGTCTTTAAATGTTTGGTAGAATTCACCTGTGAAGCCATCTGTCCTGGACTTTTGTTTGTTGTGAATTTTTTATTATTATTAATTCAATTTCATTACTAATAATTGGTTTTTTCAGACTTTTAATTTTTTCCTGATTCAGTCTTGGAAAATTGTATGTTTCTAGGAAATTATCCATCTTCTAGTTTGTCTAATTTGTTGGTATAAAGCTGTGGGAACATCTTATGATTCCCTGTATTTCTATGGTGTCAGTTATAGCTTCTCTTTAATTTCTAAGATTTTGCCTTTTGTAATTTTTATATTTCTAGTGTGGTCTTCTTTTTCCTCCTTGGGAAAGTCCCTTTAACATTTCTTATGAAGCCTGTTTGGTGGTGCTGGACATTTTAGCTTTTGCTTGTCTAAAACTCTATCACTCCTTCAATTCTGAATAATAACCTTGCTGGGTAGACTATTCTTACTTATAGGTTTATTTCCTTTCAGTGCTTTGAATATGTCATGTCACTCCCTTCTGGCCTGTAAAGTTTCTGCTAAAACATCAGCTGATAATTTTTTGTGGTTCCCTTATATGTAACTCACTGTTTTTCTCTTGATGATTTTAAGATTCTTTTTATTTTTAACTTTTGGCATTTTAATTATGATGTGTCTTGGTGAACGTCTTTTTGAGTTCATCTAGTTTGGGACTCTGTGCTTCCTGGATGTGGATGTTTGTTTCCTTTGCCAGGTTAGGGACGTTTCCAACCATTATTTCTTCAAATAGTTTTTTTTTTTTTTTTATCCTTTTCTCTCTCTCTTCTCCTTCTGGGACCCCTATGATACAAATGTTACTCTGTTTGATGTTGTCCCAAAGGTCCCTTAAGGTATATTCAGTTTTTAAATTTATTTTTTCATTTTGCTGCTCTGAGTGAGTCTTCCAGCTCACTGATTTATTCTTCTACCTCATTCAATCTGCTGTCGAACCCCTCTAGTGTATTTTTCAGTTCACTTATAAATTCCCTTTTGGTATTTTCTTATATTTTCTATCTTTTCTTTAAATTCTCACTGTGTTCCTCCATTATTTTCCTAAGTATGGTGATTGTCTTTATGACCATTACTTTGAACACTATCTGGAAAATTGCTTTTCTCCATTTTGGTTAGTTCTCTCTCTGAGGCTTTTGCCTTGTTCTTTTGTTTAGAACATATTCCTTTATCTCATTTTGCTAAACTCTCTGTTTCTATGTATTAGGTAGATCAGGTATGCCTCCCAGTCTTGAAAGAGTGTCTTTGTGTTGAAGTTCTGTGGAGCCAAGTATCGTGGTTTCCCCTGGTGCCAGACCCAGGTGCTCCAGGAGCATCCTCTGTGTGGGTTGTGTGTGCCCTCCTGTTGTGGTTGGGCCACACCTGCTGCAGGCACGGTGGTATGTGGGGATGGCCACCAATGTGGCTGTACTCAAGGCCTAGAGTGTCAGGGGCTAGTTTAGAGGGACTTTGATGCTGGCCAAAGGCAAATGATGGGACTGGTGTGCCAGGGTCCACTTTGGAGGGGTTGTACTGCCAGCCAAGGTGGCTGTGGTGTCTGGTGGCATGGTGGGGCCACTTTGAAGGAGTGCTGGCTGGTTTGGGTCTGAAGGTGAACCTGGGGCTGGGCAAACAGTGCTGGTAAGGTAGATAGGGAGAGTTAGAAATGGAGCCTCCCAGTGCCAGGCCAGCTAGGTAGAGGATGAGCCACACACACACACACAAACTGGCACCCGTTCCCTTCTCTATACCCAGAGAAAGTTCCAACAGATCCCTGCATCCTTGTTTCCATGCCCTAAAATTAATCAATGAATCTCCTTCATGTATGACCCAGGAAATTTTCAAACTGCTGCATCTGCACTTGGACTCAAGAGTGAGTTTTTGCAGGCACCCTTTAAGAACAGATTCTTGGTTTCCTACAGCCCTCCAGCTCTCCCAGATGTAAGCCCTGCTGGTTTTCAAAGCCAGGTATTATGGGAGTTCATCTGCCTACTGCAGGTCCCTGGACTGGGGAGCCCAATGTAGGTTTAGTGCCCTTGCTCTTCAGGGAGGATCTCTGTGGCTATGATATCCCTCCTGCTTGTGGGTCACAGCGTCTTTGTCCCTCCTACCCATCTCAATGTGTTTTTTCTTTTTATCTTTAGTTATGGAAATTATTTTTGTTAGTCTTCAGGCAGTTCTCAGAGATAGTTTCTCTATGTGTAGTTGTAATTTTGATGTGTCTGTGGGAGGAGACAAGCCCAGGATATTCCTACTCCACTATTCTTGTCCTGTCCTCCAGTAGTTAATGTCTTTTAAGCACTGACTTTGTAAAGACACTCTTCTGGGCACTTTACATATATAAAGTTATTTATTTCTTAAAAGAACCTATGAATTTTACCTTATTATTATTAGTCTTATTTTACAGACAAACTGAGGCACAGAGAGATTAAGTAAATATATTAAAAGTTATAAAGCAGTAAATGACAGAGCTAGGAATTTTTTTAGAGCTAGGATTTGAATGGAGGCAGTCTAATTCCATAGTCCACATTTTTAAATACATGTATTTATATTGATATACATGTATATATGCATATATATTGATTATATATTGAGTCTATGTATGTGTGTAAGTAAAGATTGAATTGTTACAAATTAATAAGTGATGACAATCAACACCAATTGAAAAAGTGAGCAAAGAACCTAGACAGATAATTCAGAAAATAAGGAATGAAAATGCCCATTTTACACATAAAAATTCAACTTCAACAACAATTCAAAAAGCAAATCAAAATAACATAGAGGTATGTTCTAATTATCAGCTTGGCCAAAAATAAAATAAATAATTATTAATTGAAATTAAAATTTAAAATTGTAATTAAAAATTTAAAAAAATTTAAATATTCAAAAATGATAACTATTGCTCATAAGGTTGGTGAGAAATGGACACTCATATACTGGTAAAAAGGAGTATAAATTGGAACAAAATCTCTCAAGGCTAATATATGGCAATATACCATAAGTGCAAAAAAGTTCCTTTAACGTTTATTGAGTATCTACTATGTGCCAAACAAATGCACACTGAATTCAAAATATACTGATACCGTTTTTAATTAATCAAATTGACAAAGATATAAAAATTTGATATATGTTGGGAAATTAGGCTGCTGGTATACCTTTGTATAACCTCTCTGGAGGAAAATTTGTCAATTTCTTTCAAAATTACAAATGCACAAATCCTTTGATCATCTTTTCCATTTGTAATGATTTATTCTAAAGGTATAGGTGTAATTTTTTTTTCAAAATGACATGTGTCCAACTTATTTATTGCAGAATTTTTAAAAACATAAAATATTAGAAAATAAGTTTTAAGTGGAAAAATGTGTAGATCTCTGTTCTACTATTCATTTAATAAAGGGGAGAGTTTAACATGCACATATGTATATATTTGGGTATTCGCATACTATATGTGGGAAATAACACACAGAGACTAATACAAGTTGAATGAGGTCCCTTTCCCTTTTATGTTCTATTTGAAGGCTATTTTATGGGGTTTATGACTTATACTAGGTAATCAGAAAAAGACTGTGATGATGAGGGTGCAGTGTGAAAGATACAGCTCCAAATCAAAAAGGCATCTGGGAAGCCAGACACACAAGGATCACACATTATATTATTATATTATAAATGTCCATAAAAGGCAAACCTATAGAGGAAGAAAGTAGAAACACAAAGTAGTTTACCTGTGGCTGAGGAGGAAAACATGGAGTGGCTGAAAATGAGCACTAAGGATCTTCCTGGGGTAATGGAAATGTTCTAAAACTTCATAGCAGTTATGCAACTGAGTTCACTAAAAATTATTGAATTATACACTTAAATGGGTGAATTTTATGATATGTAAGTTAAACCTCAATAAAATCTGTTAAAAATAAATAAACATGTCTAAGAACATATTTTTAAAAAGGACTCTGGACTACTGAAGAAATTAAAGGATACCTACCAGTAAAATTAACCTCATGATTCAAAGAGCAGTCTTACAGGTTTTGGAAAGACTTGCAAGGGTCCAGGCAGCTGCTCTAATGATCAACCCCACACTCCTGCACTTGCTTACAAATGTCCCTACTCCCAGAAGTTATACTTAAATATGATTAGAGGAGCAGGGTGCAGTATTTGGTGGTGACAGTGGTGATACATGCTTAAAATTATGCTTGGTACAAAATGTTAAGTAAATGCCAGCTATTATTTCTATTCAGTGACTTGATATATACCTGAAGGTCTCATCACTGCAGCAGACCATACATGAGCTGGATTTATCCCTGCTATCTGGCTTGCCAAGGTAGTCTGGTAAAAGTCAGGTACATGGAGGGCCTGCTTCTCATCACTTAGGAAATTTACATCCACTTCTGAGTTGCTTAGTGACAAGTATGATCCATCTTCAACAAAAGTGGGGACTGACAATGGTGAGTTTTACCTGAGCCCTGTGCTCCTAGAAAACAGAGAAAATTTAGAAATATTCCACCCTTTTGTGCTCCAAAAAACAACTTTTTGCAAAGAACCACTCTTCCCCATATGACTTAGATATGACACACGATATCCACTTCTACTTTGTTTACCTATACAACAAAGCTAAACACAGACTCTTCAAATATCCATTTACTGATTGAACCCACTGACCAATCTGGACAATATATCTGCTCCTTGACCAAATTTTAGTTAAGCTTCTCTCCTCTCCTTTCCTCAGGCCTTTTAACTTTGACCCAACCCCAGCCTGAGCATCCTTAATGACATCAAATGACATCAACTGATCTCAGGAAAAAAATTTCATGATCAACTGTTCAATGTGGCTACCTTTTCACCTCACTTACCCAAACCTGGTTCTTTCTAGCCTTGTTCAATTTTCCCTATAAAAGAAATGTCCTTTTCTGTCTGATCTATGAAATAGTTACATATTTCATGGCCAGAGGATCTCCCTATTGCAATACCCCTTTTCCAAAATCCATTGGAATAAAGCCTTTTCTAATCATAAACCGGATTTTTTAATATGGAAAGCTTAATAAAGTTTAGATGGTACCCAAACAGATGTTATAATGTCCAATACCTTCTTCTGATTTCTTATTCAACTATACATACTCCCAGGAATTTTACTTGACTAGTTTAAAAGAAAGCTGGTATCAGAAAGAGAAGTTAAGAAAACAATCCCATTTATGATTGCATCAAAAGAATAGAATACCCAGGAGCAAATCTAACTAATGAGGTTAAAGACCTGTACTTAGAAAACTATAAGAACTGATGAAAGAAACAAGATGACACAAACAGATGGGAAGATATACCATGATTATGGATTGGAAGAATTAATACTGTTAAAATGACCATAGTACCCAAGGTGATCTACAGGTTCAGTGCAATCCCTATCAAAATACCAATGGCATTTTTCAAAGAACTGGAACAAAAAAATTTTATAATTTGTTTGGAAACACAAAGACCTTGAATAGCCAAAACAATCTTGAGAAAGAAGAACAAAGCCAGAAGTACCAACCTCCCTGATTTCAAACTATACTACAGAGCTACAGTAGTAAAACAAACAAACAAACAATCAAAAAATCAGTATGGTACTGTCACAAAAACAGACACTTAGGTCAAAGGAATGGAATAGAGAGCTAGAAATGAACCTACCCTTATAGGGACAATTAATCTATGACAAACAGGACAAGAATATACATTGGGGGAAAAGACAACCTCTTCAATAAATTGTGTCAGGAAAACTGGACAGCAACATGTAAAAGAATCAAACTGAACTATTCTCTCATAGCAGGCACAAAAATAAATTCAAAGTGTATTAAATCCTTAAACATAATACCTGAAACCATAAAACTAGAAGAAAAACATACGCAGTATTCTCTTTCACATTGGTCTTAGCAATATTTTTTTGGATATGTCCCCTCAGGCAAAGGGGAAAAAAGCAAAAATAAACAAATGGGACTATGACAAACTAAAAAGCTTTGCACAGTGAAGGAAACTATCAAAATATCTAAATGTCCACTACTGAATGGGATAATATGTTTGTAAATGATTATCTGACAAGGGGTTAATATGCAAATTATGCAAAGATTTCATATGACTCAACATCAGAAAATAAACAACTTGATCAAAACATAAGCAGAGGACTTGAATAGGTATTTTTCCAAACTAGACATATAGATGACCGTCAGGCACATTAAAAAATGCTCAACATCACTAATCATCAGAGAAATGCAAATCAAAACTGAAGTGAGATATTACCTTATATCTGTCAGAATGGCTATCATAAAAAGGACCCCAAATAACAAATGTTTGCAAGGATGTGGAGAAAAGGGAACCCTTGTACACTGTTGGTGAGAATGTAAATTGGTATAGCCACTATGGAAAATGGTATGGTTGGTTCTCGAAAAACTGCAACTACCATTTGATCCAGCAATTCTACTCCTGGGTATATATCCAAAGACAATGAAAACACTAATTAGAAAAGATACATGCACCACAATTTTCATAGCAGCATTATTTACAAATAGTCAAGATATGGAAGTAAACTAAGTGTCCATCAACAGATAAATGGATAAAGAAGATGTGGTGTGTGTGTATATGTGTGTGTGTGTGTGTGTGTATGAATATTACTCAGCCATAAAAATGAAATTCTTCCAGTTATATCATTGTGGGTGGCCCTGGAGAATACTATGTTTAGTGAAATAAGCTAGAGAAAGACAAATACTCTGTTATCACTTATATGTGGAATCTAAAAGATAAAACAAACAAATGTATATAATAAAAGAGAAACAGACTCATAGATGTAGAGAACAAACTAGTGGTTACCAGTATGGAGGTGGAAGTGGGGAGGGGCAAGATAGGAGTACGGAATTAAGAGATACAAACTACTATGTATAAAATAGATAATCAACAAGGATATATTGTACAACATAGGTAAATATAGCCCTTATTTGTAATAACTTTAAATGGAGTATAATCTATAAAAATATTTAATTACTTTGTTGTACACCTGAAACTACTATAATATTGTAGATCAACTATACTTCAATTAAAAAAAACCTGGTCTATAAATAATGTTTATCCAAAAAAGAGAGAAAAGTCTGTAAGAAATACATTGGAAGCCGCCACTGAGGCCTGGACTGACATTGGCTGAAACTAAGACGTTTATAAATAAGGATCTTGCTCTCCATCCCTACCTGTATTTTTCCAAAGCCACTCCCTGTGACTAGTGTTGGTCTTGAGTATGTGAAGCCTTATCCTTACCTTGGAAATGCCTCTATTAAGAAGCTTTTATCCCAATTAAATCTCTCTTTTCCCAGAGACAAAGTAGGGAATGAGAGTTTAAAATGGACTTTTAATCAAGAGGAATTATTAAAGTATTCTTATTTCAGCCTCCCTGCTCTCCCCACGTTGTCCCCTCCCACCTTAGATCCCTTCTTTAGTGAGCAGAATGCCTGGCTACATCACCATAGCAACCAGTAGCAAAGGCCAATTAAGCTATAACTGTGTCATTAGACACCTGAGTTGATTACAGAGCCTACAATATTGGATAGAGGAGGGCTGACATGAAGGAAAGCAGTGCAGGGCTTAACTGGAGAGATGTGAGGCAGCTGAGTAGCTGAGGGCTGAAAACCATTCCCCACCTCAAGACCATGGGATCTCTGGGCCAGAGTGTGGACAACATGGCATGTGCTCTGAACAACCAGGCCAGAGAGAGGAGAAAGAAAGTGCAAGGGGGACACCTCTCCCCTACTGACCCCCACCTCACACCCAACTGTGAGCGTACTTTCCCGATGGTTTATTTTGAGAGATGTATGCCCAGTGCCTAGAGCAATGTCAGGCTCACAGTAAGCGCTTTTGGCTGCTGACCGTCCCTCCTGCTAGGCAGACCCTTGACATAGTCAACATCAACCCTGGGATCAATTTATAGCTCTATCAGTAACATACCTTATAATTTGGGGCTGAGTCTTCCCCACCCTAGGACTAAATTTCCCCATATTTACAATGGTAAAACCTTTCCTGTCCTGACTGAGTAGCCTAAGATTCTAAGATCCTGTAAATGAAGACCTTGCCCTCCCATGATCCCTTGTACCTTGCCAAAACCTGAATTCTGACAAAATGCTGGGCCCTAATTAGGTGAAGCGGTTTAGGATGACTAATTCAGTGAAACTAGGAGACTGTAGAAATATATTACATAGATAGGGTTAACAGGAATGCAAATGAAGGATGAAGTTTTGCATTTTTAAAAGATTTTTGTTTATTTCTTTTTTTGTGGAGAGGAGATAATTAGGTTTTTATTTGTTTATTTTTAATGGAGGTACTGGGGATTGAACCATACCTCCATTGTACCGCTGAGCTATACCTCCCCCCCCTTTTTTTGTTGGTGTTTTTTTTTGGGGGGGAGGCAGGGAGATAACTAGGTTTGTTTATTTTTAGAGGAGATCCTGGGAGTTGAACCCAGGACCTCATAGCATGCTAAGCATGTGGTCTACCACTTGAGCTATTCCCCCCAGGATGAAGTCTTAATTTCTCTCTTCCATGTATAGCAAGCCTCATACAATTACTTCATGGGGCAATACAGAGAAATATTATTCACATACAATAGAAGTCACCTGTTTAAAATGCATGATTCAATGGTTTTGAGTATATTCAGAGTTGTACAATCATCACAACAATCAACCGTAGAATATTTTATCACTTCAGTAAGAAACCATGTATCTTTTAGCAATCACTGCCCATTTCCCCTAATTCACCCAGGCATAGGCAAACATTGTTATACATTTACTACTTAAGGATTTGCTTATTCTAGATTTCATATAACTGAAACCATACAATATGTGATCTTTTATGACTGGTTTCTTTCACATAGCATAATATTTTCAACATTCATCCATGTTATAAAAGTATCTGTTCTTCATTTCTTTCTTATATCCATACAATGGATATCCATTTCTTCATATCCATATAATAGCATATCCATTGTATAGATAAACCACTTATATATATTGATTTATCAGTTAGTGGACATTTGAATTGTTTCTAGTTTGGGGCTATTGTGAATAATGTAGCTATAAACATCTGTGTACAAATTTTTGCATGGACATATATTTTCAGTTCTCTTGAGTGCATACCTAGGGGTAGAATTTCTGGGACATATGGTAACTATATGTTTAATTTTTACGGAACTACCAAACTGTTTTAGACAGCAGTAGCACCATTTTACAGTGCTACCAGCAATGAGTAAGTGTTCCAATTCCTCAGTTTCCTTGACAATACATTTCATGATCTGTCTTTTTGATTATTGCCATGCTATGGATTGTCAAATGGTATCTTATTGTGGTTTTGATTTTCATTTTCTTGATGGCAAATGATATACAGCATCTTTTCATTTGCTTATTGGCCATTTGTTTATATTCCTTGGAGAAATATCTGTTCAGATCCTTTGTTCATTTATTATTTGGGTATTTGACTTTTTAGAATTGGGTTATAAGAGTTTTTTATGTATTCTAGATTCACATCCCTCATAAGACATATAGTTTGCAAAACATTTCTCCCATTCTGGGGGTTGTATTTTCAAATTGTTGATTTATTTTGAAGCACAAATCTTTTGATTTTGATAGTACTCATTCACGTGTTTTTTTTAATGCATTTGGTGTCATGTCTAAGATACCATGGCCTATTTCCAGAACATGAAAATTTATTCCTGTTTTTTTATAAAAGTTTTATAGTTTTAGGAATTATGTTTAGGTTTTGGATCCATTTTGAGTTATTTTTGTATATAGTGTATATTTTGTGTATATGTATACTTTGCATAAGGTAAAGGTCTAATTTTATTCTTTTGCATGTTTACATCCAGTTTTCCCAACACTATTTGTTTAAATGGAGGAACAACTGACTGTTTTTGGCATGCTTGTTGAAAATCATTTGGCCATATATGCAAGGGCTTATTTCTGGGTTCTCTATAGTATTTCATTGGTCTAGTGTTATAGAACAATATTTATATTAAGGTCTTATTTATATAAAAGATGTCAAATAAATGCTAATGATGTATGAAATATGTAAATACTAGTATTAGATGGGGAAGAGAAAAAGTAAGGGAAGAAGATGGTTTCCCTTCCTTTCCCTCATCTCCTCTCTTTTCTCTTTTGTTCTTTTTAATTATATAAGTTTCTGTCAGTTTTCAGATAAAAAGTCAGGGATAAGGAAGATTTTACGGCCCTATTTGATATTCCAGACTTCTAAGATTCCTGAATTAAGACCATGATAGTCCCTGAGTCCTAAGCATGTAAACTCTTTATCCTCTGTTTTGTTTTTCTGAAATGTCTGTAATGAAAATCCTATTCTTCCTGATTAAGGCTTGACATTCATATTCAAGTCTCCTGCTTTCCTACCTTAGGACCTAAATTCAGATATGGTTTTATTTACCAAGGACCATTGATGGAATTAGGATAAACTCGTCTTCAGATCTCTGATCAACACACACACTGCTCCCCTTTCCACTCTGATTCCTTCTTATTGTTTACCATGAGAGCATAATTCCTGTACAAATTACTATAGTAAGCAGCAGTTGGGCAGATTGAGTGTGAGTCAATCATTGAAGCTTATTTTCAGTTCTCAAAAATTTAGATAGAATTGTGGAGGTTTTAAAAAGAAAAATACATTAGATCTTAGGTAGAGAGAAGAGGGCATCTGAGTATCTTAATGCTCAGACATACTCCTTTGCACTCAGCTTCATCCTCTGTGTCCCTAAGGGAGAGGGGAAAACTCAGAAACTGGGCATTGTTATCTTGCTCAGTGGTATCAAAGACTTGGGTTTGGACACAAGGATTGGACCCTTAACTACCAGAACAATAAGCAAATCTGTTAGATTCCCTCAGGTTTGGTCTCTGGGCAGAAGAGTGATACTAGCAAGGTGGAGTAAGAAGCCCTGGACCCTCCTTCTTCTAAAAAACACACTGATTCAGCAACAACTTATGGGTAAATTCTCTTTGTAAGAAATCAGAAACTAGTTGAAAAGCTCCTGCACATCAGGAGAACACACTAAAGGCAGTAGGGATATTTGAGAAATTCTCTCACTGGAGATCTTGCCCCCAGTGCAGTGTCATACAATCAGGAAGAGATCTCTTACCTCCCAGCTTCACCCAAAGAAGAGAGGAGGTCAGTTTGTGCATATACAGCAACGCACCTTTTCTGAGGGTGTTTCCCAGAGGACTGGATTTGGTCTTTCTGATCTTGAAGCTGTGGTAGGTCTGGAAACCTCTGGCGGTGTGAGGAGGAATTAAAAGGAAGGCTGAGCTCATAGACACCATAGCTCCTCCTACTGGCTCAGCACAGAGCAGCTTGCCTGCTTTTCCCTAGGGAGAAAGTTGATAGAAAGTCCCAGAACCTCTGGCCAGACTGATTGGTGGGATTTTTCTCTTGTATAAAGCCTGACTATGAAGACTGGGAGGGGTGTCTACTTTAATGCACAGACAACAGCACAGAGAGTTAAGAAAAATGGAGAATCAGGCAAAGATATTCCAAACAAAGGAACAAGATAAATCTCCAGAAACTGATCCTAATAAAACAGAATAATGTGGTTTATCTGAGAGAGATTTCAAAATTACTGTCAGAAAGATACTAACCAAGGAAAAAAGAACAAATGCATAAACAGAATGAGAATTTCAACAAAGAAAAAAATATTTTTCAAAAAAATATTAAAATGTACCAAACAAAAGTCATGGAGCTGAAGAACACAAAAACTGAATTGGAAATTTTACTAGAGTGTTCAACAGCAGACTAGATCAAGTAGAAGAAACGATCAGCAAATTTGAAGACAGGTCACAACCACCCATGGATAAGAATAACTGGGCAACTGAGAGTACATGTGAGAGGTTCCAGGACCTCAGTGGAGCAAGAAATCCAAAACTAGATTTGTTAAAGAGAGTAACAACAAGAGTTTCACTTTACCCACATCCTTCCCCAGGGCAGCACAGATAACAGTCAAGAAAGACCCCTTTAGTGCAGTTTTTCTCGCAGGACAAAGTGAGAGTAAAGTGAGTACCTGGCTTCCTCAGCCTTGTGAGATGCAGTTCAAATGACCCACTTCTGCCTCACACCACCCAGAACAGTGAAGGGAGTAGCATGGTTGAATAGTCTGGAGACAGCAAGGAACAGAGATGACAGACTTCAACAACACTGTAGACAAAGTGGAATACACACACACACACACACACACACACGTGCATACACACATATAAAACATTCTGCCCAACAGGAACAGGTTACACATTCTACTCCAACACACCTGGAACATTCTCCAGCATAGATCAGATGTTAACCCCCAAAACAGGTCTTAACAAATTTTAAAAGCTTGAAATTGTATCAAATATCATTTCTGACCACAACCATATGAAACAAGAAGTCAATAGCAGGAGGAAAATTGGAAAATCCAAATATATGTAGAAATTAAAAACCAAATTCCTAAACATCCAATGGGCCAAACAAGAAATCAAAAGGAAAATCATAAAATATCTTCAGACAAACAAAAATGGAAACACAGTATACCAAAATTTATGAGATACAGCAAAAGAAGGTTTTTGAGGGATATTTATAGAAAAAGCCTATATTAAAAAGCAAGAAATATCCCAAATAACTAACTTTACACAACCAAGAACTAAAAAAAAAATAAGAATTAAAAAAATAAAAAAATTGAGCCAAAGTTAGCAAGAGGAAGGACATACTAAGATTAGGGCAGAAATAAATGAAAAAGAGAATACTAAAACAATAGAAAAGCTCAATTTAATGAGTTGATTGTAAAAAAGATAAATAAAATAGGCAAACCCTTAGCTATACTAGGTAAAAAGAAAAATGACTCAAAAAACAAAACTATAAATGAGAAAAGACACATTACAACTGATACCACAGAAATACAAAGTATCATAATAAATTACTATGAACAAGTACACATCAAAGAATAGGATAACCTGGAGGAAAAGAATAAATTTCTAGAAACATAAAAAATATAAAGACTAAACAATGAAGAATTAGAAAATACAAGCAAGCTAGTGATGAATAATGAGACTAAATAAGTAATTAAAAGCCTTCCCACAAAGAGAAGGCCAGAATCGATGGTTTCACTGGTGAATTCTACCAAACACTAAAGAAGAATTAACGTTAATCATTGTCAAACTTTCCCCAAAAATTGAACAGGAAGGAACATTTCCAACTTCATTTTATGAGGCTAGCATTACCCTGACACTGAAGCCAGACAAGTTCACTACATGAAAAGAAAACTACAGACCAATATCTCTGATGAACACGAATGCAAAAATCCTCAACAAAATACTACCAAACAGAATTAACAACACATTAAAAAAAATCAGATACCATGATCATATGGGATTTTCCCATGAGATGCAAGATGGTTCAGCATATGCACATCAATAAATATGGCACAACATTTTAATGACTGAAAGATAAAGCCACACAATCATCTCAATAGATGTAAAAAAATTTTGACAAAATTCAACACCCTTCCAAGGTGAAAACTCTCAACAAATTAAGTATAGAACAAATGTAGCTCTATGTAAGAAAGTCTGTAAAACACAAGGGCACAACTAACATTATGCTTAATGGCTAAAAGACAAAATCTTCTCTGTCATAAGGAACAAGACAAGTATGCCTATATTTACCACTTAAAATCAACATATTACTGCAAGTCCTAACCAGTGCAATAAGGCAAGAAAAAGAATAAAGGGACTCTAAATCAGAAATTAAGAAATAAAATTGTCTCTGTTTATAGATGACAATGCTATATATGTGAAACCCTAAAGGCTCCAAAAAAGAACTACTAGAACAAATACATTCAATAAAGTTGCAGGATACAAAATCAACATACAAAAATCAGTTGTGTTTCTGCACACTAATAACAAACTACTAAAAATAGTAAAAAAAAAAAAAATTCTCATTTATAGTAGCACCAAAAATAATAAATAATTAGAAATAAATTTAAGTACAGTGAAAGATCTTTAGAGTGAAAACTAAAAGACTTCAATGAAAATTATTGAAGAGAAACAAATGGAAAGACGTGTTTATTGATCATAGGATGAATATTGTTGAAATGTCCATTCTACCTAAAGCCTTCTATAGATTCAATGCACCCCTACCAATATCCCCCTACCAAAGTTAATTTTTCATAGAAATAGGAAAAAAATCCTAAAATTTGTATGTTCCCACAAAAGACTACAAATAACCAAAGCAATCCTGAATAAAAAGTACAAAGCTGGAGGTATCACACTTCCTGGTATTACTATGCTATAGTAATCAAGAGAGTATGGCATAAAAACCCACAGTGGAACAGAGTTAAGGATTAAGAGTTAAGAGTCCAGAAATAAGCTGTAGCATATATAGTCAACTAATATTTGGCAAGGTAACCAAGAACACTCATTGGGGAAATAAACAAATGGTGTAGGGAAAAACTGAATGCAGATGAATGATATTACACAATCATACACCACTCAAAAATTAACTTGAAATGGTTTAAAGACTTAAATATAAGACCTGATACTGTAAAACTCCTAGAAGAAAACACAGGGGAAAAGTTATTTGACATAGGACTTAGAGGTAATGTTTTTTGGTATGACATCCAAAGCACGAGTAAAAATTAATAAGTGGGACTATATTACACACTAAAATATTACTGCAAAACAGAAGAAGCAATCACCAAAGTGAAAAGTCAACCTACGTAAAAGGAGTAAATATTTGCAAACCATATATCAGATAAAGTTAAGATACCAAATAAACAGTTGACACTTGAACAACATAAGTTTGAACTGCATGGGTCCACCTATACATGGATTTTTTTTGTCAATAGTAAATACTATAGTACTAAACAATGTGCTTGGTTAAATCTGTGGATGCAGAACCACAGACATGGAGGAATCACATATACAGAGGGCTAACTTTAAGTTAAACACAGCTTTTCAATTGCACGGCGGGTTGGTGCCCTAACCCCCACACTGTTCAAGGGCCAACTGTATAAAGAACTAATACAATTCAATAACAACAAAAAAATCCAATTAAAAGTTGTCACAGAACTAAATACCCATTTTTCAAAAAAAGAAAAAAACAAGACATCCAAATAGCCAGAAGGTAACTGAAAAATGCTCAACATCAAATTAATTATTTGGAAATTATTAGGAAAATGCAAATCAAAACCCCAATGAGATACCACCTCTCACCTGTTAGAATGGCTGTCATGAAAGCAACAATTTGATAAGTATTGGCAAGGATGTGAATAAAAGGGAACACTTGTGCACTGGCTGGTAAGAATGTGAATTGGTACAGCCAGTATGGAAAATAGTATAGAGGTTCCTCAAAAAATTAAAAATAGAACTGTCTTATTATCCAGAAATCCAACAACAGATGAATAGGTAAAGATTATGTAGTACCAGGGAGAAGATCACAAGGGCAGAGTAGGAGGACATGGAGCTCTCCTCACCCAACAAACACATCAAAAATACAACTACATGTGGAACAATTCTCATGGAAAAGTAACTACTAACTGGCAGGAACACTCCTGTACAACCAAGATTGTAAGAAAGATCCACACAGAATTGGGTAGGAAGGGAAGAGAGGCAATCAAGTCAGGACCTATGCCCCAGGGAGGGGACTCAGAGGAAAAGGGAGATTACATGGGCAGAGATTCTCCCTGAGGCATGAGTGGTTCAAGCCACATATTGGGCTCTCCAGTCCTGGGGTCCAGTACAGGGAAGATGAGTCCACTTGGCTGGTTGGAGGGCCACTGGGACTAACAGGAAGTCTGGACTCCACTCAGGGGAAATGTGCATGCACTTGCTTGCTCCAAAAACAGGGTGGGGAGGGAGAATTGAGAACATATAGGTGGCTGACTGGTTTCCCATGACCACCTGCACATGCCCCAGCCTGAATTGAGCAAACACTCCAGCCCACTTAGTTCACAACTCAGCTTCACACTGGAGCAAGGGCTGCCACGACCAAGGAAAAAGTTCAGCCAATCAGATACAGAGGTGGCTTAGATCTGAAGTAGCATCTGAGCAGGGCAAGGGCAGCCATTGCTGGTGCTTCAACAGGAAGTGCATCAGGAGCAGCCCCAATCACTGATGTTGGCTGGACTGCCACAACCCATACCCTGACACATGCAAAGAGTCCACAAGGGCCACACCTACCCTGTGGCACTGATCTACACCAGTGCAGGGGATTTAGAGGCTGAGAAGAGAGATCAGATATGAGGGACAAAGGAGATACAGGCCCAAAGTAGCATCTGAACAGGGTGGAGGTAACCATTACTGGCACTAACACAGGGAGCACATCAGAAGCAACCCTGACCTCTGCCTGTGGCCAGCCCAACTCAGCCACACCTAAAGCCCAAACAGACTGCTCTTGCTTCAGCACTGCTCCCTTCTGGGGCAAGGGTGCTGATGCTGGGAGGCAGGGGAGACTTTCCACTTAAAGGAAACAAAGCCAGGTTAGATCTGAACCTCAGGGCTTCTGCTCCAGCAACTTGGGACTCTAACCCACCCCCAATAGGATGGTGATAGCCACAGAGCAGAGGGAAAGCCCCAGCTCACACTTGTCTCTGGCCATAGGTCTCCTCTCTAGCCCAGCCACCTACCAGGGTGACAGCAGCCCACACACCCTAAGGAAAGACATGACCTGTGTTCACATCAAGTCCACCTCTCCCACCAAAGTCACTGGGCACATGCAGACTGTATAGAAATGCTCCTACATGACAACACCCCTTCAGGACAGCAACAGGTAGCTGTTTCACCTAATTTCTTAGAGACAGAGAAAGTTAAGCAAAATGAGAAGACAGAGGAACTACTCTCAATTAGAAGAGCAAGAGAAAATCCCTGGGGAAAAATGAAACAGAAATAAACAATTTACCAGATAAAGAATTCAGTGCATTAGTAATAAGAAATGTTAACTGAATTAGGGAGAAGAATAGCGGAAAACAGTGAGAATTTTAACAAGAAACCAGAAAGTATAAAAAAGAAACATAACTGAAGAATGCAATAACTGAAATGAAAAACCCATTAGAAGGAATTAATAGCAGACTAATTGATACAGAAGAATGCATAAGTGATCCAGAAGATAGAATAATGAAGATTACCCAAACAGAAGAGGAAAAGGAAAAACAAATTTTAAAAATGAGAACAGTTTAAGAGATCTCTGAGATAATATGAAGCATACCAACATTTGCATTATAGGAGTTTCAGAAAAGGAAGAGAGAGAGAAAGTGACTGAAAATTATTTCATGAAATTATGGCTGAAAATTTCCCAAATCTGAAGAAGGAAACAGATATTCAGGTACAGGAGGCACAGAGAATCCCAAACAAGATGAACTCAAACAGACCCACACCAAGATATATCAATGAAAATGACAAAAGAAAAGATAAGAGAAAATTCTAAAGGCAGCAAGAGAAAAACAAAGTATCATATACAATGGAATCCTCATAGGCTAATAAGCTGATTTTTCAGCAGAAATTTGCAGGCCAGACGGGATTGACATTATATATTCAAAGTTCTTAAAGGGAAAAACTTACAACCTAGGATACCCTACACAGCAAGATTATTATTTAGAAATGAAGGAACTTCTCAGACAAGCAAAAAATAAAAAGTTAATCGATACTAAACCTATCCTAAAAGAAATGTTAAAGAGTCTTCTGTAAGTGGAAAAGAAATGACTATATAACAAGTAGTAAGAATCTACAGGAAAGAAAAAAAAATCTCAGTATGAAAAGCAAATATATAGTGAGGTTTAAAGATTATTCAAATAAGCCAGTACATAGATTAAAAGACCAAAAACTGTAAAAGCAACTGTAACTACAATACACAGTGAATGGATAAACATGAAGATATAAAATATGACATCTACCTGTCAGTATCTACAAATTTTGAAATCCCAGTCTGTCCCTTTTCACTCACCTCCCCCTTGGCAACCACAAATTTGTATTCTAGGTCTATGAGTCTGTTTCTGTTTTGTATTTATGTTCTTTTTTTTTCTTTTCTTTCTTTCTTTTTTTTTTTTTTTTTTTTTTAGATTCCACATATGAGCAATCTCATATGGTATTTTTCTTTCTCTTTCTGTCTTACTTCACTTAGAATGACATTCTGCAGGGACATCCATGTTGCTGCAAATGGTGTTATGTTGTCATTTTTTATGGCTGAATAGATAAAGAAGATTATACTGTATAGCACAGAGAAATATATACAAGATCTTGTAGCTCACAGCAAAAAAAATGTGACAATGAATATATATATGTTCATGTATAACTGAAAAATTGTGCTCTACACTGAAATTTGACACAGCATTGTAAAATGACTATAACTCAATAAAAAATGTTAATAAAATAAAATAAAATATGACATCTAAAACACAAAATGTAAGGGAGGGGAGTAAAAATATAAATCTTTAAGAATGTATTTGAACTTAATTGACTACCAGTTTCAAACAAGTAGATATAGTTATAAGTGAACACAAATGAACCCCATGGTAAACACAAATCAAAAACCTACAAGAGGTACACAAAAACTAGAGAGAAAGGAACACAACCATACTACTGAAGAAAAATATCAAACCACAAGGGAAGAAAAAAAGAAAAAAATGAACAAAGAACTACAAAATAACCACAAAACAAGGAAGAACATTGCAATAAGTACTTACCCATGAAGAATTACTTTAGATGTCACTGGACTTAAAGCTACAGTCAAAAGACATAGGGTAGATGATTGGATAAAAATAAGACCATCTATAGGCTGCTTAAAAGAGACTCATTTCAGAATCAAAGACACACAAAAACTGAAAGTGAGGGGATGGAAAAAGATATTTCATGCAAACAGAAAGGACAAAATAGTGGGAGTAGCAATATTCACATCAGAGAAAATACACTTTAAAACAAAATCTATGACAAAATACAAAGGAGGGCATTGTATAATTATAAATGTATCAATAAAATATTACATTAGTTAACATACATACACCCATTAGAGAAACTCCTGAATATATGACAAATATTAAGACAACATTAACAAAAAGAAGGGTAAAAATCACATGATCATCTCAATAGATGCAGAAAAAGCATTTGACAAAATTCAACATTCATTTGTGATATAAACTCTAATTAAAGTGAGTATAGAGGGAACATATCTCAACACAATAAAGACCATTTATGATAAACCCACAGCTAACATACTCAACAGTGAAAAGTTGAAAGCTTTTCTCTAAATTTAGGAACAAGACAAGGATGCTTACTCTTGTCACTTCTATTTAACATAGGATTGGAAGTCATAGCCACAACAATCAGAAAAGTAAAAGAAATAAAAGTCATCCAAATTGGAACAGAAGAAGTAAAACTGTCACTATTTGCAGATGACATGATATTATATATAGAAAACCCTAAAGTCTCCACCAAAAAACTATTATAACTAATAAATAGATTCAGTAAATTTGCAGGATACAAGATTAATATACAGAAATTAGTTACTTTTTGATGAAATAATTATGAGCTATTGGAAATGGAAGGCAAAAAACCAAACGTTTAAAATCACATCAAAAATAATAAAATACCTGGGAATGAACTTAAATAAGGAGGTTAAAGACCTATACTCTGAAAACTATAAATCACTGATGAAGGAAATTGATGATGATCCAAAGAAATAGAAAGATATCCTGTACTCCTGGATTAGAAGAATTAATATTTTAAAAACGCCCATACAACTCAAAGCAATCTATAGATTTAATGCAATCCCTATCAAAATACCCATAACATTTTTCACAGAACGAGAACTGATAATCCTAAGATTTATATGGAATTAGAAAAGATGCCAAATTGCTAAGGCAATCTGGAGGGAGAAAAAGGTGTAGGTATCATGCCCCCTGAGTTCAGACTATAACACAAAGCTAGAGTAATCAAAATAGCATGATATTGGCACAAAAACAGACACATAGATCAATGGAGAATAGAGAGCCCAGAAATTAACCCATGCACCAATGGTCAGTTGATCTACAACAAAGGAGATAAAAATATACAATGGCTGAAAGATAGTCTCTTCAATACATGGTGCTGGGAAAACTGGACAGCTATGTATAAAAGAAAGAGATTAGAAATTTTCTCATGCCATATACAGAAATAAACTCAAAATGGATTGAAGTCCTAAATGTAAGAACAGAAACCATAAAACTCTTAGAAGAAAACATAGGCAGAACAGTCTTGACATATATTGTAATAAAAGTTTTTGGATCTATCTTTTAAGGCAAAAGAAATAAAAACAAAAGTGAACAAATAGGACCTAATTAAAAATAAAAGTTCTTGTACAGTAAAGGAAACCACTGACAAAATGAAAGGACAACAAACTGAATGGGAGAAAATAATGTACAAATGCTATGACTGATAAGGGGTTAGCATCCAAAATAAGTAAATGGCTCATATAACTCAATTATCAAAAAATAATCTGATTATACAATGAATAGAATACCTAAATAGATATTTTTCCAAAGAAGACATAGAGATGGCTAACAGGGACATGGAGATGATCAACATTGCTAATCATCAGAGAAACGCAAATCAAAACCACAATGAGGTATCATCTCACATTCTTCAGAATGGCTGTAATCAGAAATTCTACAAATAACAAATGTTGTGAGGATGTGGGGAAAAGGGATCCCTTGTACATTGTTGATGGGAATGTAAATTGGTGCAGCAACTACAAAAAAGTATGGAATTTCCTTAAATAAACATAGAACTCCCACCTTACCTCTTGAGCATTTCCTTAAGAGCTCTCTGAGGGGCTATCTCCTGGGCTTGAAGTTCACCAAATAAAACATAATTCTCAAAAAAAAAAAAATAGAACTCCCATATGATCCAGCAATTCCACTCCTGGGTATATATTTGAAAAAAATGGAAACACCAATTTAAAATGATACGTGCACTCAATAGCAGCATTATTTATAATAGCCATCATATGAAAGCAACTCAGTGTCTATCAACAGAAAATGCATTAAAAGATGTGATATATATTTACAATGGTAGATTACTCAGCCATAAAAATGACTGAAATCTTGGCATTTTCAACAACATGGATGAACCTAGAGAAAATTATCCTTAGTGACATAATCAGATAGACAAAGACAAACACTCTATGTTATCACTTGTATGTGGAATCTAAAAACAAAACAAACTAATATATATAAGAAAACAGAAACATAGTCACAGGTATAGAGAACTAGTGGTTACCTGTGGGGAGAGGGAAGAATGGAGGGGTTAGGTAGGGATATGGGATTAAGAGATACAAACACTTATGTATAAAATAGAAAAGGAAGAAAGATATATTGTACAGCACAGGGAAATATAGCCATTATTTTATATTTCAATGGAGTATAATCCATTAAAATATTAAATCACTATGCTGTATATGTGAAATTAATATAATATTGTAAGTTAACTATACTTCAATAGAAAATCATAAGAGAATACTATGAACAATTATATATCAAATTGGACAACTTAGAAGACATACAAATTTTAGAAATATACAACCTGCCAAGACACAATCAGGAAGAAATAGGCTATTGACCAGACCTAGTAGTGAAACTGAATTTGTAATAAAAAGAAAAATCTCCCAGCAAAAAAGTCCAGGAATTAACAGCCTCACAGAGGGATTCTACCAAACATAAAAAGAAGAGCTAATATCTATCTTTCTCAAACCATTTGAAAAAATTGAAGAGGTCAGAACACCCTGAAATTCATTCCACAAAGTCACCATTACCATGATATCAAAACCAGACAGATACTGCAAAAAAGAAAATTACAGGCCAGTACCTCTGATGAATATAGTGCCAAAAATCCTCAACAAAATTTAGGAAACCAAATCCAACAATATATAGAAAGGATCATACACTATGATCAAGAGGAATTTATTCTGAGGATGCAAGGATGTTTCAATATTCACAAATCAATCAATGTGATATACCACACTAACAAAAGGAACCATTGACAAAACGAAATTACAACTTACTGAATGGGAGATAACATTTAAAAATGATATGACCTATACAGTGTTAATATCAAAAAATGAACAGGTTATGCAACTCATTATAAAAAAAACACGATTTAAAAATGAGCAGAAGATTTGAATAGACATTTTTCCAAAGAAGACATACAGGTGGCTAACAGGCACATGAAAAGATGCTCAACATCACTAATCATTAGAGAAATGCAAATGTAAACTACAAAGAGATATCACCTCACACCTGTTAGAATGGTTATCATCAAAAAGTCTACAAATAACAAATGTTGCCAGGATGTGGAGAAAAGGGAACCCTTCCTTGTACACTCTTGGTGGGAATGTAAATGGGTGCAGCCACTATAGAATACAGTATGGAGGTTATTCAAATAACTAAAAATAGAACTACCATATGACCCAGCAATCCCAGTCCTGGGTATATATCTCAAAATAAAGAAAACATTAATTTGAAAAGATAAATGCACTCAAATGTTCATAGTAGCATTATTTCCAATAGCCAAGATATGGAAGCAACCCAATTGTCCATCAGCAGATAAATGGATGAAGAAGATGTGCTATGTATATACATTGGAACTTTACTCAGTCATAAAAAACTGAAATTCTGCTATTTGCAACAATGTAGGTGGACCTAGAGTATATTATCCTTAGAGAAATTAATCAGATGAAGACAAATATTCTGTTATCACTTATATATGGACTCTAAAAATTATACAAATGAATGAATATAACAAAATAGAAACAGACTTGAAAAGGTAGAGAACAATCTAGTGGTTACCTGTGGTGAAAGGGAAGTGGAGAGGGACAAGATAGGAGTGTGAGACTAAGAGATACAAACTACTCTATAAAACAGATAGACAATAAGGGTATATTGTACAACAGAGGAATATAGCCATTGTTTTTAATAACTTTAAATGGAATATAGTATTAAAATATTGAATCTGTATTGTATACACCTGAAACTGATATATTGTAAATTAACTATACTTTAAAAATTATGGGGTACATATATACAATGCAATAATATTAAGCCCTGAGAAAGAAATCTTGCCATTTGTGACATAGGTGGACTTTGAGGGCATTATGTTAAATGAGATAAGTCAGACAGAGAGACAAACACTGTTAAATATCACTTATATGTGGAATCTAAAAGAGCCAAACTCACAGAAACAGAGTGTAGAATGGTGGTTACCAGAAGCTGGGGATGGGGGAAATGGGGAGATGCTAGTTAAAAGGTACAAACTTCCAGTTAGAAAAGGAGTAAGTTCTGGGGATCTAATGTACACATGATGATTATAGTTTATAATACTGTATTATATTTTGAAAGTTGCTAAGACAGTACACATTAAAAGAAATGGTGATTATGTGATGTGATGGAGGTGTTAGCAAATGCTATGGTGGTAATCATTTTGCAGTATACAAGCGTATCGTATCAACATGTTTTATATCTGAAACTTACACAATATTTTATGTCAATTATATCTCAGTAAAACTGGGGGAAAATAATGTAGTATACACATGCATTGGAATACTATTCAGCCTTTACAAAGGAAGAAATTATGCAACATGTGACAACATGGATGAATGAAGACTTTATGCTAAATGAAGTCAGTCACAGAAAGAAAAATAATGCATGACTCTACTTACATGCAGTTTCTAAAATAGTCAAATTCTTAGAAGCAAGGAAAGGAATAGTGGTCAGAAGTTGGGGCAAGTGGGGAATTACTAAGCAGTAGGCACAAAATTTCAGTCAAAGAAGATGAATAAGCTCTAGAGATCTGCTGTACAAGATTGTAACTATAGTCAATGATAATGTATAACTTGTTAATAGGGTTCATCTATTTTAGAAGTCTTTCCACAATAAAATAAAATGTTTAAAAGTATCCAAAAATCAATTGTTTAAATAAAAAGTCTCTACTTCTTTTTTTCTAATTCTTCCAAGTAAGTGTTTGATTTCTCCTACTCTTGTGTCCACTACAGCGATTACTGTATCACTCCCTTCTGTCTTCTCTATGACTCACTACCTCCCAAATATTTTTGTTAGTGGTTCTTATAGTATGGTCCCCAGTCCTGCAGCATCAGCATCATCTGGGAATTTGTTAGAAATGGAAATTTTCTGGTACCTCTCCCAGTCTTCCATATTAGAAACTCTTAAACTAAATATTATGAAATTTTATCCATCAATAATTACAAAGGATAACACCACCTGGTCAAGTGGATTTGTCCAAAGATGTAAGGTTGGTTTAACATTAGGTAATCAATTGATATAATTCACCCCAGGAATGGAATGCAAGAGAATAATCATGTGATCATTTTAACAGACATAGGAAAAAATGTAAACATGTAACAAACATCTATTTTTTATAATGTAAGCCAACCTAGAATAGAACAAAAGGCATTGGTGACAGTTCTACAGCCAACATTATAGTTAATGGTAAAACACTGAACACTTTTCACTTATGACTGGCAGCAAGACAAGGATGGCCACTCTTATCACTAATATTTCATAATAGTACTGAAAATCCTAGCTATATCAATAACACAAGAAGAAATAAAATACATAAAGATTGGAAAGGACTAAGCAACAATGTGATTTTTAGCTGACATCATTGTATACATTGAAACTGCTAAGATTTGAAAAAAACTAGTAGATATAATAAATTGTTGTAGGAAGTCATGAGATATAAGGTCAATAACTTAAAATAAAATGTGTTTCTATGCAGTCCCAGAAAAATTCCTAAAATATTGTGGAATATATGTATAACACCCTGACCTGATTATTCTGATGGGAACGGTGCTCCTTGGGCTATATATAGGCAGGTATATTTTTAATAAATTACTTTAGTAATTTTATAAAAAAATAAAATATGTTTCTATATAATAATATTATGACATGAAATAAAGTATCTTTTAAAGTAACATCACAATATTTTAAATAATGGGAATATATAAAAACAGAAATGCTAGGTCAAGGATTAGTTGGCAAATCAGGTCAATCAGGGATTGGTGGGCCTGTGAGGTGACCTGGCCCATGCCCCATTTTTGTTAATAAACTTTTATTGGAACATAACCGTGTTCGTTTTTTTGTATATTGTCTATGCTTACTTTCCCACCATGATACTAGAGTTGAGTAGTTTTGGCAGAGACTGTATTGCTCACCAATTCTGGCCCTTTACATGAAAAGTTTGCTGACCCTTATGCTAGAAAACTTATTGAAATGGATGACATACAATGCTTATGGCTTAAAAAGACTAAATATTTTAAGATGTCATTCTGTCAAATAGGTATATTGATTCATGAAAGTCAGAATGAAAATCTCAGTAGTTTTTAAGGGAACTGACAGACTGATTACAAAATTTATATAATTTTAAAAATAAATTTGTAAAGTATGTAGAATTGCCAAAAATATCTTGAAAAATAAAAACAAAGATACAAGACTATTACTTGATGATTTCCATAAATCTACAGAAATCTAGACAATGTGCTATTGGACTATGCATAGACAACTTTGATCAGGGGTTACCAAACTACAACTCATGGGCCAAAACTGTCCCACCACCTGTTTTCATATACACTGAGTGCTAAGATTTACTTTTTCACTTTAAATGCTTGAAATGAATCAAAAGAATAATATTCCATGAAACTTGTCTATTATATGAAATTCAAATTTTGATGTCCACAGATAAAGTTTGACTGTGACACAACCAAACAGAAACAAATTCCAGAACTCACCACCCTCTGTTTCCACAATCAAATCTCTTGGCTTTAGAGTGTAAAAATAGTCATCTGACACAGTGGGGAACTGTGGGGGTTGCAAATGGTTTGATGAGATACAAAGAAACATGAAGGGATGGATTTCAAACACAGCCCTAATTTTATTACACTTGATTATATATATTCAAATTCCATTTCCTGTGTTTCTCTTAGAAGAGGTATGGACCAAGACAATGATGCATTGGTTCTCTCTTTGCTGCCCTTCTTTCCTTGGGTAATCAAAATACAGTGATCAAGACAATGTGATATTGACATAAAGACAGACCAATACTCAATGGGACAGAAAAGAAAGTGCAGAAATAGAACCACACATTATTGTCAGTTCATTCTAGGCCAAGATGCCAGGGAATTCAATAAGGAAAGTTAAGTTTCTTTCTAAAAAAGTGTTAGAACCAACTCAAGAAAATAAAAACCACCACCACCAAACCAATGTCACTCCATATGCAAAAATAATTTGAGATGACTCTAGAACTAAAAGTAAAATCCAGAAGTATAATTCTTCTAAGAGAGAACATAAAAGAATATCTCTGTGACCCTTATCTAGGCTGAGATGTCTCAGACAGGACAACAAATGCTAAGTATTGAAGGAAAACTCAATGAATTGAACTGTTTAAAATGTAAAATATTGTTCCTCTAGTGACACTATTAACATACATAACTATACCAATTCTTGGCAAGGATATGGAGCTAATAAAATCATCTTACATTGCTTGTTGGAACATAAAACTGTAAAACCACTTTTGATAGGTGCTTGAAAGATTTCTTAATACTGGAACATAGGCTTATCACCATACTACCCATCCATTCCAACCCTAGGTATTTACCCAAGAAAAGTGAAAACATACATCCATGCAAAGACACACACATGAATATTCATAGCAGCTTGATTCATATGACCCTAAATAGGAAGCAGTCCAAAGGGCTATCAATATATAATGGGGAAAACAAAAGGTGGACATCCATACAATAGAATAATGCTCAGCAATAAAATGGAATGAAGTACTGATGCATTCTATAACATAGTTGATATTCAAAATCATTATACTGATTGAATGAAGCAGAACACAAGCATGACACTATGCTCACATTAAAATTCTAGAGATTGCCAGCAAACCTATAGTGTCAAAAAGCAGATCAGTGTTTGCCTGGGACTGGGAGCATAAGGAGGGACAGACTGCAAAGATCACAACAAATCTTTTAGATGAGGTGAAACTTTTCTGTATCTTGATTGTGATAGTTCTTTCATGTAGTATACACCCAAGATGATAGGGATGGAGGTAGAGAAGGAGAGCTTTCAGGGCGACAGGTCAAATTTTTGATAGAAACTGCATATCTGGATGTGTACTTTGGCGTGTAGAGGGATTTACTTCTAAAGAGTGGGAATCATCTGTAAATATTCACATGAAGCAAGGGGAGGAGAAGGAAGAGGAGAGAACCATGGGTGGACTCAAGGCTAGCCTGGGTTATAGTCAAGATATCACAGTCCGAAGGGCTAGAGCCAGTGATAGAGTCAGAATTTGCTCATTGCAGTGAAGCCATGGGCTGGGTTGATAGGAAGATCCACCCGTTTCAGACAGAGCCCTGAAAGTGGTATCCATGGAATTATCACCAATATACATGCAATGGAGCCACAGGATTAAAGGGAATGAGGTCACATCAACCCAAATTGGGAAAAACAGTCCATTCATCATCCAGGGACAAGGAGAAAGCCAGTTTGACCCCCTTCCTCCAGTATAAAGAAGTCAAATAAACACACTCTCATATCCCTGCTGCCATTAAAGAGAGGAGCAAGGGTAAGACAGAGTCTGAAAGACCAAGAAATTAACACAAGAAGAAGAAATGTTTCCTTATTATGGTCCTTTGAGAATACCACAGCTCACAGAAATAAAAAAAAAAAATAATGGTTTCACATGTGTCCACTGATTCTTTGACAATCTCTTCAAAAGGTACAGTCCAATCCTCCACTCTGACTGAATTAGACTTAGTGACTTGCCTCCAATGAATAGAAATAAGCAGAAGTTCCAGTATGTCATTTTCAAGAGTAGGTCATAAAAGGCATTGAGGATTCTGTGTTTGTCAGTCTCTCACTTGGATGACTTGCTTTGGGCAAAACCATACACCGTGTTGAGAGGACACTCATGTAGCCTATGGTGAGGCCACATGGCAAGGAACTGAGACTTCATGCTAATAGCCATATGGGTGAATCATCTTAGAGGTGCATTGTCCAGTTCTGGTCAAGTCTTCAGATGACTGCAGCCCTGGCCAGTATCCTGAATGCAATTTCATGAATACCCTGAGTTAGAATCACCCAGCAACTGGGCTGCTTCTAAGTTCTTGGCCCACAGAAACTGAGATAATAAATATGTATTGCTTTGAGCCACTACATTTTGGGGCACTTTGTTATGAAACAGTAGATAACTAATGCAAATACCAAAACATTTATTTGTAGTATTTGGTTAGAATCTTGTATATAATGTCAATATAACAGAACCAATTAGGCTTCCTTAATAGAGCAATAATCCAAAATAGGTACAGAGAAGTGAATTCCATGAACTTTGAGGTCCTGTAGAAGGAGTACAGTATCATCATCATTTTTGTATTTCTCACTGCTCCTAGCAAAAGGCCTTATGTCCCTTAGTTGCTAGTAAATATTCATTGACTGGAAGAGAATTAAGGTAGTCTAGAATTGTAAGGGAGCCTTGAGTTCGTGTATTTCAAACTTCCTTTGTTTAACTTGTAGTAACAATTAGTTCTAGAAGTGTGAGGTGACTCTCCCAACATCAGGCAACTGATTGGAACTATACCAGGAGTAGAATTTTGGTCTCTTGGCTCCTAATTAACAAGGGTTAAGCTCTCAATGCATGTTTCTATATTAGAGGGTTAGGGGGATAGTTGTAAGTGTTTGGGAAGGGTTAGGAGTAAAGAGTGAAGAGGATACTTAGAAGGGAAGAGAATGTGGAAATCCCTGTGAAGCCTCATTTCTCTTCTGTTTTCAAATGTCTGTGTAAATTTGAGGGCAGGGCTGGCTCACACAACATCATTGAATGTTCTGTGTTGAGGAGGACTCACTCCTCACAGGTCCTTCTTTCTCAGTTCTTAGCTGTGCCTTCACTTCATCAAAAGGGACTGGAGCAGGGATGGGATACTGTGTCAAAGTCAACCACATTTGGGTTGGACATCAGGAAGGGTGGAAGCCCCTGTGGGAAATTTACATATAATCTGCCACACCACAATTTCTTTGTCTTTGATAATGGCAATTTCACCCAATGAAAATACTCTTCTCCTTGGAGAAACATGAGTACAGGTTTCACTTAGATAGGCTGGACTCCTTTGGCTAAGGCTGCATCCAAAGTGGTGGTGACTAATTTTTCTGGTTCTCTTGGTGTTGCTGAGCAACTGAGACCTGGAGACACCAAAACAGAATATCCATATCAAGAGAGCAGTTAAGAAATAGCCACTGGGAATGCAGCTGCCAGGAAAACTGTGGCACTGGGAGAGACTGGGGTTATGTTGGGGATCAGTAAGGATCTTCTCATTGTTCTCAAAACACAGCTGTGGCCTCTCATCCTTGGATACCTAGGATATGTATGCCCCAAAGGCAAGAATTTGGGGAAACAGTTATTATTTAACATAGTGTGTCTGTCTAGTGAAGGCTACTACCACTTGCAGTCCTAAGTAGATGTGCAGAGGGGAAGGAATGAACCCAGGGATCAAGAGGCCCATCCACAGGCACCAAGGAAATAAACAGCCCCATGGATGTGACAGCATATTTTGCTTATAGCCAATGCCTTCGGATCCTGGAGCCTAGGTCCAGAAATGGAGGATGCATCTGTTTCTCTATCTACAGTAGCCTGAACCCCACATTTATTGGTCACCCAGGGATGTAGGTAGAGCTTATATTCATATTTTACCTCTTATGCCTTCTGAGGTTCTCTAAGTTCCAGGTTCCCCCTCCTCCTTAAGTTTCCAGATGCTCTTCCAGACCTAAATTTTCTCCTCTGTCATCTTCAGCCTAGGTGGTAAGGTTTTCTGTCATTTCCCTCCACAGTAGCTATGGAGGTTGGGGAGCACTCTACAATAATAAAACCATACATTCTCAACTCTTATCCCATCCTCATTGTTTATCAAGAGTAAACTCTCTTTGACTTCTGCCTGCTTTTGGATGCTTTCAAGTACTTTAAATATTTGTTTTCTTATTTTCTTTTCCAGGTTCCATAATTGTTACCTGTGGAGTGGTTCACGTGACTTTTTCATTCATTTCATTTTTCTATAACCAGTTCTGGATTATTTTTTAAACCCCAAAGAGACAGGAAACTTGTGAAATTTGTACAAATGTTTTAATGGGACAGGAAAGAGGAGATTTTGCATACTACAAGTGAAAATTTTTCTCATTAATACTCTGTTCAGTTGAGACTCCTCAATAAAAGTTACACCAACACTCACACAGACACCCCTAAACACACATGAAAGATATATGTAATGTTTGCAGTATATGTGAATGAAATACATATGAACTGTAGCATAAGGACGGGAAAATAAAGGCCCCTATATAGTGATAAGATTTGCCCATTTCAATTTAAGTGGTGAAATATTGATTTGAAATATGCTGTGAAATGTTAAATATGTTTTTGTCATCCCACTTCACTAAAAATATACAAAGATATAATAATCACAATAGATAAATTTAAATGGAATATGAAAAAGTTTGAATATCTGAAAAGATGGTAGCAAAGGGAAACAAATGAAAACAGAATAAAGGAAAAGAAACAATGAAAAAGAAGGGGGAAATGAGGAAACAAAAAGAGAACAAAAAAATAAAATGTTAGATCCATTCCAAATATATCAATAATTGTATTAAATGTAAATGGTCTGAACAAGGGACCAGCACATTTTTCCTGTAAATGGCCATGTGCCTATGTGACTGACCTCCAATGAAAGCCCTGGTTAGAGGGGGTCAACTGTATGGTGATGGATGGGAACTAAATTATTTGTGGTGAGCACACTCTAGTGTGTGCAGAAGTAGAGTTATAATTGTACACATGAAACTTACATAATGTTATAAACCAATGTTAACCTCAAAAAAAAAAAAAAAAGAAAGAAAGAAAGAAAGAAACCCTAGATACCAAGGCTCATGTGAGCTTCTCTGGTTGGCAACACTCCATACATGTTGTTACACATTATTGCTGGAATGGTAATAAGTGTGTACATATGATTCCGCTGAGAGAAGACACCTGGAGGCTTGGCATCTGATTTCTCCTGGACTTTGCCCCTTGTGCCTTTTCCCTTTGTTGATTTTAATCCATATCTTTTTTCTGTAATAAACTATAACCATGAGTATAACAACTTTTCCAAGTTCTTCTACTGGATTGTCAAATCTGAGGGTGGCTTTGGAGATATCCAACACAGTGTCATATTGATAAAAAGATAAATTCACCAAGAAGATATTACAATTCTAAATGTGTATGCACCTAACAACAAAGGTTAAAATTACAGAAAGCAAAAAAGAGAGAGAACTGAAAAGATAAAGACAATTACATAGTTACAGCAGGAGACTTCAATAATCCTCTCTCAGTAATAGGACAAGACCCCAAATGAGGGGGGATATAGAATGGAACAGCTCAACCAACCAACTGGATCTACTTGATGTTTATAGAACACTCCACCCAACAACAACAAAGTACACATTTTTTCAAGTGCATATGGAACATTCACTGAAGTAAACCATATCTGGTGTCATAAATCAAACTTAGAAGATAAAAAAGATTGCACTCACACACAAAGTATGTTCTCTGATTGTAAAGGAATTAAAATAGAAATCAATAACAGCAGAATAGCAGAAAGAACCCCAAATCACATACTTCTAAATAATCCATAAGTCAAATAAGTAGTCTTTGAGGGAGATTAGAAATGAATAAAAGTGAAAATACAAATATCAGAAGTGTGGGATACAGCTAAAGCAGTGCTGGAAGGAAATATACAGCATTAAATATATACATTTTAAATGAAGACATATCTAAATTCTGTAATCCAAACTTTAATCTTTACAAAATAGAAAGAGAAAAATAAAAATAAAGAAGAAAGAAAGTAATAAAGGTCAGAGAGAAAATTGATGTTGAAAACAGGAAAACAATAGAAAAATCAATAAAACCAAAACCTATGTCTTTGAAAAAACCAGTAAAATTGATAAACTTTTAGGAAGGATGAAGAAGAAAAGAGAGAAGACAAAACTTACTAATATCTGGAAAGGAAGAAATGATGCAGCTATACACACGACAGACATTAAAAAGACAATCAAGGAATACATCAAATAACTGTGGAAATAAGCTCAATAACTTAGATGAAAGAGACTGATACCTTGAAAAACAACAAACTACTACAATACATAAAATATGAAATAGATACTTTGAAAACCCGTACAACTCTTAAATAAATTGAATTTTTGTTATCAATCTTCTGAAGAAAACATCTCAGGCCAACATGATTTAACTAGCGAATTCCACCAAATATTTTTGAAAGAATTAATGCTAATTCTACACAATTGCCTCCAAAACATAGTAAAAGAGAGAACACGTCCCAACTCATGAGGCCAGAACTCCAAACCAGACAGTAAAACAAGTGAACATTATATAGAACACTCTCCTTCAGGAACATAGATACGAAAACAGGCAAATGTTCACAACTTGAAAACAGCAAAATTTTGTAAGAATAATATGCCATTACTGAGTGAGGTTTATCCCAGAAATGCAGGACTGGTTCAGTATTTTATTTTATTTTATTTTATTTTATTTTTAATTGAGTTATAGTCATTTTACAATGTTGTGTCAATTTCCAGTGTAGAACACAATTTTTCAGTTATACATGAACATACATATATTCATTGTCACATTCTTTTTCACTGTGAGCTACCACAAGATCTTCTATACATTTCCCTGTGCTATACAGTGTAGTCTTGTTTATCTATTCTGCATATACCTGTCAGTATCTACAAATTTCGAACTCCCAGTATGTCCCTTCCCACACCCCTCCCGCCTGGCAACCACAGTTTGTATTCTATGTCTATGAGTCTGTTTCTGTTTTGTATTTTATGTTCACTTTTTTTTTTTAGATTCCACATATAAGCGATCTCATATGATACTTCTCTTTCTCTTTCTGGCTTAATTCACTTCAAATGACATTCTCCAGGAACATCCATGTTGCTGCAAATGGCATTATGTTGTCATTTTTATGGCTGAATAGTATTCCACTGTATACACAACTTCTTTATCCAGTTATCTGTCAGTGGACACTTAGGCTGTTTCCATGTCTTGGCTATTGTAAATAGTGCTGCTATGAACATAGGGGTGCAGGTGTCATTTTGAAGTAGGGTTCCTTCTGGATATATGCCCAGGAGCAGGATTCCTGGGTCATAAGGTAAGTCTATTCCTAGCCTTTTAAGGAATCTCCATACTGTTTTCCACAGTGGCTGGACCAAACTAACTGCACTCCCACCAGCAGTGTAGGAGGGTTCCCTTTTCTCCACAGCCTCTCCAGCATTTGTCATTTGTGGATTTTTGAATGATGGCTGTTCTGACTGGTGTGAGGTGATACCTCATTGTAGTTTTGACTTGCATTTCTCTGATAATTAGTGATATTGAGCATGTTTTCATGTGCTTATTGGTCATTTGTATGTCTTCCTTGGAGAATTGCTTGTTTAAGTCTTCTGGCCAATTTTGGATTGGGTTGTTTTCTTTTTATTAAGTCATATGAGCTGTTTATTTGGTTCAGTATATTAAATTCATTTCAATTCACCCTATAGAATGTGTAATGAATTAAAAGTGCATGATCATATCAGTTAATTCAGAATAACCATAAGACAGGGTACAATCCCTTTTATAATAAAAATTCTCAGGAACTGGTCAAAGAAAGGATGTTTCTCAAATTAATACAAGTTATTTACAAAAAGACTACAGATATTATCATAATGGTGAGAGACATAGTGCTTTCCCCCTAAAGTTAAGAACATGGCACTATGCTCACCATTCACACTCAACATCATACGAGCTCTTAGCCAATGCAAGAAGGAAAGAAAAAGAAATAAAAGACGTACCTAGAGAGAGAAATAACACAGTTCCTGTTTTCAGGCAACACAATTATCCATGTAGTAAATCCCAAGGAATCTACAAAAATTCTAGGACTAATAAGTGAGCTTAGCAAGTTTGCCAGGTAAAAAGTCAACAAACAAAAATCAATCACATTTCTGTCTATTTTCAATGTACAAATAGAAACTGGAATTAAAAACTTGAAACCACTTATAATTGCTCTAATAAATATGAAATACTTAGTTATAAATCTAATGATATGTGTACAAGTTATTTATGCTGGAAACTATAAAAAGTTGATGAAGGAAATCAAAAGATACCTAAATAAATGGAGCAACATGCTACATTCATAGATTAGAATTCTTATCATAAATATGTGAATTCTCCATAACCAATCTATAGTTTCAATGCAATACTAATCAAAGTGGATTTTTTTTGTAAGGATAGACTGTTTAAAAAAAATTCTATGAAAGGGCAAAGGAAGAAGAATAGCTAAACCAATTTTGAAGACAAATATAATACATTTGGAAAAATCACACTACCTGATTTTAATATTAAGTATAAGACTACAGTAATTAAAATGATGTGGTTTTGATGCAGGTATAGGCATATACATCAGGGACACAAAATAGAGAATCCAAAAATAGACCCACACAAATATAGCCACCTTCCAACGTAGTGAGTCTCCTAAAATTCCTGGCCAAACTTCTTGCTCATTCTGTCTTTTTTCTTTTGCGCCTGGATCTTTACCGCTGTGCAGACTCTCCTCTAATACATAGTTTCTCCTTACAGGAACCCTTCCAGTTGTGAGCCCATCTAGAGGGTTAGCAGGACTGATATTTCAAGATATTTCAGGATATTTCAAGAACCCAATGAATAGCTTAGCTCTTTTGAACTGGAGTCATGAGTTCCACCACAATCAGTGAATCTGAGATGAATCATCCTAGTGCTCTGTTGATCCATAGCAGATCTGTTTTCAATCGTAAGTTTATGGCAAATGAATAGATGAAAATGGATTTGTGAAGTTTCCTCCAAGGACAAGGTAGGAGATATTTAAGATAATTTAAGATAATTCCTTAGCCCCTTCCCCTGTGTGAACCCCTCTCTCTATGCTCAGATTAGAACACCTTCCCTGGGCCTCTTGCTGCGATGAATCAGAGTCTCCATTAGGTGAGTCTTAAGGAAAATTTTTTGCATTCTTTCTTTGGAAATAAGCACAGAACATAAAGACTCCTCAGATGTCACTTCTAGTTCATTTCCCTTGGATTCCTTCCCCTTTTCCACCAATACTGTTGTACAGGGGTTCTTGGAAGAGCCGTATTTCTAAACATCATGAGCATTATGACATTCAAGTCTCACAATAAAACTATGGAGAATGTAGTAACATTATCTCCAATTTATCGACAAGGATTTTAAGGCAAAAAGAGGGTAGGTATCATACCAAAGCCACCCACACTGAAATAGTTGATATAGGAGTCTAACCCAGGCTTTTTGACTCCATAAACAACTACATTTTACAATGAAATAGAGAAATAATGTGTTTTGATCTGGACTCGGTGGAATTGCAACTGCCTAGTTCTGTGCTTGAGAGCCAACAGATAAATAATCAGGAATTTTATGAGCAGGTTGTTAAACTATTAGCAGCTTGAAATTGGTCATGGTGAGATCATTTACAGCGTGGACAGTAGCAAACACTACATATGAGAACCTCCCTGCAGTGCCAGTTTACCAACACACCACTGCCTGAATTTGATCTTGAGGAAAGACAAGGACAGGACAGTTCTATGGACACTTCAGGAACTTTAAGTCCTTCAACCTTTTTCATAAACTCTGCTTCTGTTATCCTGGAAGAGTTTTAATCCAAGCCTGGTTTGGAAGGGGAGGGCTGACTGATATTCATGGACTGGAATATTCATGAATATCCATGACTGATATCCAGCACAGGAACTCAGTGCCTCACATCCTTTGCACAGTTGTCGGATACTTTCATTCCACACACGCTATAATCCCCACAATGTAATGATTTTATCTTTGCTTTAAAATATCTATAGTATTTTAAATAGTTTTAGATAGATTTATATCTCAAAGATATTTAAAAATATCTTATATATTTACTATTTGTGGTGCTTTTTTCTTCCTGCAGGTATAGACCTCCACCTGGTAATATTTCCTTTCATCTTGGAAATTTTCTTTGAGCATTTATTGTAGTTAGGCTTGCTGGAGACCAAAAAAAAAACCCCTCTCAGTTTTATATCTGAAGATATCTTTAATTATTTTTAAAGGAATTTTTTGGTTGCACATGGAATTCTAAAAGTTGATAGGATTTTGCTATCAGCAGTTTAAAGATACCATTCCATTATGTTCCATGCTCCATGGGTTCTGTTGTGAAATCAGTGGAAAACTTATCATTGTTCCCCTATATGTAATCTTTTTTTCCTCTGGTTTCTGTCTGCTTCTACTTTCTGGAAGTTATTGTGGAGAATTAATATAATTCCTTCCTTAAATGATTGATAGAATTTACCAGAAAGTCATCTGAGCCCAGTGATTTTTTTGGTGATGATTATTAATTATTGATTAATTTCTTTAATAGATATAGGCCTATTCAGATGATCTATGTCTCCTTGTGTGAGTTTTTTTAGTGTGTGTCTTTAAGGAGTTTGTCCTTCGTTGAAGTTACTAAATGCATGGGCATAACTTTGTGCATAGTGTTCTTACATGATCCTTTTAATGTCTATAAGATCAGTAGCGGATGACCCCTCTTACACATAATATTGGCATCTTCTTTTTTTTCATGGTTGGTCTGGCTAGACATATTGATCTCTCCAAAGAACTAGCTTCTGGTTTTGTTGAATTTCTCTACCATTTTCTGTTCTCATTTTCATTGATTTCTATTCTAATTTTTATTAGTATTTTTCGCTTGTTTGTTTCTCTTTTTTCCTAAGGGGGAAGTTTAGATGTTTGATTTTTAGATATTTCTTCTTTTCTAATACCTGTATTTAATGCTAATTGATCTTAGATATTTCTTCTTTTCTAATGCATGCACGTAATGTTATAAATATCCCTCTAGTGGGGAGGGTATAGCTCAAGTGGTAGAGCACATGCTTAGCATGCATGAGGTCCTGGGTTCAATCCCCAGTACCTCCTCTAAAAATAAACCTAATTACCTATCCCTCCAAAAAAAAAAAAAAAAAGTGTCCCTTTAAACACTGGTTTTTGCTGCATCCTCAAAATCTTGATAAGTTTTAATTTGAATTATCAGTGATACTTTTAATTTATCTTGAAACTTACTTCTTCATTGACCCATGTGTTTCTTAAAAGTATAGTGTTCTTTCCAAATACTGGCAAGGATTTTTCAAGCCATCTTTTTGTTATTGATGTACAGTTTAATTCCATTATGGTCTGAGAACATACTTTGCATTATTTCTATTCTTTATATTTGTTAAGGTATGTTTTTTGACCCAGAATGTGGTCTATTTGGGGAATGTTTCATATGACCTTGAGAAGAAGGGCATTCTGTTTTTTTGGAATGGAGTATTTTATAAATGTCAGTTAGATCAAGTGGATTGAGCATGCTGTTCAGATCAACTGTATCCTTATTGACTTTCTATCTGCTTGATGTATCTATTGCATACTTACTGATAGGGGGGTATGGACATCTTCAACTGCAATAGAACCTTGAAGTTCTATCATTTTCAGACTCAGGCAATTTAACACTCTATTGTTAGGTGAATACACATTAAGAACTGGTATGTCCTCTTGTAGAAATATCCATGATAATTTTCCTTGTCCAAAATCTGTTTAGTCTGAAATTAATATAGATATTCCAGTTTTTTGATTAGTTAACACAGTATATCTCTCCATTATTTTAAGCTTTTTAAGTCTTTTAATTAAATTGGACTTTGTAGACTACATATATTTTGGACTTGTTTGTCTACTCTGACACCTTTTAAAATTAATTTCTACCTTTTAATTAATGCACTTAATTACTCATATTTAATTGTTATTAATATAGTTGGATTAATATAAACTATATTTTAACTCTCTGTACATTTATTCTTTTTCTGCCCTCTCTAGTTTTAATTGAGAATTTTATTTGATTCCATTTTCTCTCTTCTATTGGCATATCATTAACTCTTTTAAAAAATTTAGTCCTTGTCCTAGAATTTGATATACATCTTAAGGTAATGTAAGTCCACCTCAAATAACAATATACACTTCATGTGTAGTGCAGGAATATAACAGAATCCCCCCCCTCCTCAAGTAACTTGTAACATTGCTATCATGCTTTTCACTTATCCCTATGTTATAATCATCAATACATTGCTGTGTTATTATTGCTCCAAACACATAATTATCTTTTCTATCAAATATGAATAAGAAAAATAAAATATATTTATGACATTTTTATTACTTTTCAGGCACTCTTCCTGTCTTTATATAGATTCAACTTTCTGACCCGCATTATTTTTCTTTTAAATAATTTAAAAACATATTTATTCCAAGGCATGTCTGCTGGTTTTGATTCCCTCATTTTTGTTGTATGGAAAAGCTTTTATTTTTATTCATTTTTGAAGGATAATTTTCCTGTATATAGAATTCTAGGTTGGCATTTTTTCTATTTTCCTTTCAAAACTTTAAATTTTTTGTTCTACTCTCTTCTTGCTTGTATTTTTACTGACAAATTTTCCACTGTTTTTTTTTAATTTCTTTTACCTATATGAAAGATGTTTACCCTCTAGCTACTTTTTAAGATTTTCTCTTTGCATTTTGTTTTCTGCAATTCGAATATGATATGCCTAGGTGCTTTGTTTTGTTTTTATTTACTCCTACTTGGTATACTCTGAGTTTCTGGTAGCCCTAATTTTTGTGTTACTGATTTTGGAAAATACTCTATTATTAAAATATTCCTTTTGGTTCGTTCTCTCATTCTTCTTCTGTTGTTCAAGTTATGTATTTGTTATGACTTTTGACATTATCTCACAATACTCAGATATCCTGTTCTGTTTTTCTTTCTCTTTTTTATTGAAGTATAGTTGATTTACAATATTACATTCACCTAATGTGTACAGCATAGTGATTCAGTATTTTTACACATTATACTCTGTTAAAAGTTATTACAAGATAGTGGCTAAAATGCCCTGTGCTATACAATATACACTTGTTGCTGTTTCTTCTTTTTTTCTCTTTTTAAAAATGGGGTATAGTCAATTTACCATGTTCTGTCAATTTCTGGTGTACAGCACAATTCTTCAGTCATACATGAATATATATACATTTATATATATATTTTTTTAATTTTCATATTCTTTTTCACCATGAGCTACTACAAGATGCTGAATGTATTTCCCTATGCTATACAGTATAAACTTGTTGTTTATCTATTTTATATATAGCAGTCAGTATCTGCAAATCTTGAACTCCCAGTTTATCCCTTCCCACTGCCCTCCCCCCTGACAACCGCAAGTCTGTATTCTATGTCTGTGAGTCTGTTTCTGTTTTATATATAAGTTCATTTGTCTTTTTTTTTTTTATATTCCACATATGAGTGATATCATATGGTATTTTTCTTTCTCTTTCTGGCTTACTTCGCTTACAATGACATTCTCCAGGGCCGTCCATGTTGCTGCAGATGGCATTATTTTATCATTTTTATTGCTGAGTAGTATTCCATTGTATAAATAAACCACTATTTCTTTATCTAGTCATCTATTGATAGACATTTAGGCTGTTTCCATGTCTCGGCTATTGTAAACAGTGCTGCTATGAACAGTGGGGTGCAGGTGTCATCCTGAAGTAGGGTTCCTTCTGGATATATGCCCAGGAGTGGGATTACTGGGTCATATGGTAAGTCTATTCCTAGTCTTTTGAGGAATCTCCATACTGTTTTCCACAGTGGCTGCACCAACCTGCATTCCCACAAGCAGTGTAGGAGGGGTCCCTTTTCTACACACCGTCTCCAGCATTTATCGTTTGTGGACTTTTGAATGATGGCCATTCTGACGGGTGTGAGGTGATACCTCATTGTAGTTTTGATTTGCATTTCTCTGATAATTAGCGATACTGAGCATTTTTCATGTGCCTATTGGTCATTTATATGTCTTCCTTGGAGAATTGCTTGCTTAGGTCTTCTGCCCATTTTTGGATTGGGTTGTTTGTTTTTTTCTTACTAAGTCATATGAGCTGTTTATGTATTCTGGAGATCAAGCCTTTGTCAGTTTCATCATTTGCGAAAACGTTCTCCCATTCTGTAGGTTGTCATTTTGTTTTGCTTATGGTTTCCTTTGCTGTGAAAAAGCTTGTAAGCTTAATTAGGTCCATTTGTTTATTCTTGCTTTTATTTCTGTTGCTTGTGTAGACTGCCCTAGGAAAACATTTTTGAGATGTATGTCAGATAATGTTTTGCCTGAGTTTTCTTCTAGGAGGTTTATTGTGTCTTGTCTTATGTTCAAGTCTTTAATCCATTTTGAGTTTATTTTTGTGTATGATGTGAGGGAGTATTCTAACTTCATTGATTTACATGCTGCTGTCCAGTTTTCCCAACACCATTTGCTGAAGAGATTGTCTTTATTCCACTGTATGTTTTTGCCTCCTCTGTCGAAGATTAGTTGACCAAAAGTTTGTGGGTTCATGTCTGGGCTCTCTATTCTATTCCACTGGTCCATATGTCTGTTTCTGTACCAGTACCATGCTGTTTTGATTACTGTAGCTCTGTAGTATTGTCTGAAGTCTGGGAGGGTTATTCCCCCAGCCTCATTATTTTTCTTCAGTAGTGCTTTGGCAATTCTGGGTCTTTTGTGATTCCATATAAATTTTATTATGATTTGTTCTAGTTCTGTGAAATACGTCCTGGGTCATTTGATAGGGATTGCATTACATCTGTAGATTGCCTTGGCAGTGTGACCATTTTAACAATATTGATTCATCCAATCCAAGAGCATGGGATATCTTTCCATTTTTTAAGTCTTCTTTAATTTCCTTAATCAATGCTTTGCAGTTCCCCATGTATAAGTCTTTCACCTCCTTGGTTAGATTTATTCCTATTTATTTATTCCTATTTATTACTTTGGGTGCTATTTTTAAAAGAGATTTTTTCTTTTGTTTCTTTTCCTGTTGATTCATCATTAGCGTAAAGAAATGCAACTGACCTGTTTTTTTCTTCTTTAATTATTTTTTTCTTTTTCTGTTATAGTTTGGAAAGTTTTATTAACCAGGCTCTCTGATTCTTTCCTTGGTTGTGTGTAGTCTACAGATGAACCCATCAAACATAATCTTTATTTGTTTTAAAGCATCTTTTATCCAAGATAGTGTTTTCATTTCCTTTATATTTTTCCAGTTTTATTGAGATATAATTGACATACAACACTGTATAAGATGTATAACATAATGATTTGACCTATATGCATCTTGAAATGATTACCATGATAGGTTTAATGAACATCTATCATCTCAAAGATACGACACCAAAGAAATAGAAGAAAAAGTTTTTCCTTGTGATAATTCCTTGATGGTAGAGGAGTGTCAATTATCTTTATCATATAGTACATCCCTAGTATTTATTTATCTTATAACTGGAAGTTTGTATTTTTTGACTACCTTCATCTAATTCCCCCTCCTACAACTCCATGCCTCTGGTAGCCACAGATCTGAACTCTTTTTTCTACGATGGTGTTTGCTTGTTTTTGAAGTATAATTGACCTCCAGCACTATGTTAGTTCCTGGTACACTGCATAATGATTCAGTATTTCTATGTATTTCAAAATGTTCACCATGATAAGTCTAGTTGTCACCTGTCACCATACAAAGATATTACAACATAATTAACTATATTCCCCACACTGTACATTTAATACCTGTGTCTCATTTATTTTGTAACTGAAAATGTTTGTACCTCATTATCTCCCTTACCTGTTTCTCTCTTTCTCCCAGCCCCCTCCCCTTTGGCAACCACCTGTTTGTTCTCTGTATGTATGACTGTCTTTGGCTGGGTTTGTTCATTTGTTTTGTTTCTTAGGTTCCACGTAAAAGTGAAATCATACAGTATTTGTCTTTCTCTTTCTGACTTATTTCACTTAGCATAATACTGTTTAGGTACATCCATGTTGTCACAAATGGCAAGATTACATTCTTTTTAATGACTGACTAATATTTCATTGTACATATACACCTTATTTTCTTTTCCATTTATCTATTGATGGGCACTTAGGTTGATTCCATATCTTGGCTATTGTAAATAATGCTGCAATGACCATAGGGGTGCATATATCTTTTCTAATTAGTGTTCTTATTTTCTTTTGATAAATGCCCAGAAGAAAAATTGTTTGATCATATATTTCTAATTCTTTTTGAGGAATCTCCATAATGTTTTCCATAGTGCCTGTACCAATTTACATTCCCACCATTAGTGCATGAGGGTTCTCCATATAATTGCCAACACTGGTTATTTGTTATCTTTTTGATAATGGCCATTCTGACAGGTGGAGGTGATATCTCATTGTGGATTTGATTTGCATTTCCCTAATAGTAATGATGAGCATATTTTCATGTTCCCATTGGTCATCTGTATATCTTTGCTGGAAAAATGTCTATTCAAGTCCTCTTCCATTTTTAAAATCAGGTTCTTTGTTACTTTGATGTTGAGTTGTATTAATTCTTGTTATATTTTCAATATTAACCCCTTGTCAGATATACTGCTTGCAAATATCTTCTCCTAGTCAGTAGGTGACTTTGTTTTTGTTTCCGTTTTGTTTGTTTTGTTTTTGGTAGTTTCCTTCACTGTGCAAAAGCTTTTTAGTCTGATGTAGTCCCACATATTTTTGCTTTTATTTCCTTTGCCTGATGAGACACATCTGAAAAAAGTATCCCTAAGACCAGTGTCAAAGAGTGCACTGCTTATGATTTTGTCTAGAAGTTTTATGGTTTCAAGTATTATATTTAAGTCTTGAATCCATTTTGAGTTTATATCTGTGTATGGTATGAGAAAGCAGTCCAGTGTGATTCTTTTGCATGAAACTGTCCAATTTTTCCAGCACTATTTATGGAAGAGGTTGTCTTTTCCCAATTGTATATTTTTGCCTCCTTTGCCATAGGTAGGTTGTCCATATAAGAGTTGGTCCATTTTTTATTTCTCTATTCAGTTCCATTGATCTATGTGTCTGTTTTTGTGCCAGTACCATACCGTTTTGATGACTGCAGATTTGTAGTATAGTTTGAAATCAAGGCCTGTGATACCTCCTATCTTGTTTGACTTTCTTGAGCTTGTTTTGGCTGTTTAGAGTCTTTTGTATTTCCACACAAAATTTAGAACAATTTGTTCTAGTTCTGTGAAAAATGGCAGTGATGTTTTGTAAGCATTACATTGAGTCTATAGATTGCCTTGGGAAGTATGGACATTTTAATAATATTAAGTCTTCCAATCTATGAACATGATATATATTTCCAACTGTTTGTGATGTTTTCAATTACTTTCATCAGTGTCTTAGAGTTTTCAGAGTACACAACTTTTAGATCCTTGGTTAGATTTATTCCTAGGTATTTTATTCCTTTTGACGTGACTGTAAATGGGATTTTGTTAAATTCTCTTTCTAATAGTTTGTTGTTAGTGTATAGAAATGCAACAGATTTCTGTATACTAATTTTGTACCTCACAATTTACTGAATTCTTTGGTAACTTCTAATATTTTGGGGCATCTTTAGGATTTTCTGTGTATAATATCATGTCATCAACAACAGTGCCAGTTTTACTACTTCCCTTCCAATTTGGGTTCTGTTTATTTTACTTGTCTGAATGCTGTGGCTAGTACTTCCAATAATATATTGGAAAAAATGGCCAGAGTGGGCATTCTCATCTTGTTCCTGATTTTAGTTGAAATGCTTTCAGCTTTTCACCATTGAATACGATGTTAGCTGTGGGCTTGTCATATATGGCCTTTATTATGTTGACGTAGGTCCCCTCTATACCCATTTTTTGAGAGTTCTTATCATAAATAGATGTTTAATTTTGTGAAAACATTTTCTGCATCTATTGAGGTGATCGTATGGTTTTTATTCTTCAGTTTCTTAATGTGATGTATCACATTGGTTGATTTGCAGATATTGAAACTTAATTACATCCCTGGGATAAACAACTCTTGATGATGGTATATGATCTTTTTAATGTAATGTTGGATTTGGTTTGCTAATATTTTGTTGAGGACTTTCACACCTAAATTTGTCGGTGATATTGGCCTGCGACTTTCACTTTTTATGGGATCTTTGTCTGGTTTTTGTATCAAGCTGATCCTTGACTAATAAAATGAGTTCATGAGCTCCTGAAATGAAGGACTGAACTGGGCGATTATTTTGTGATTGAGAAGAGTGGGGCATTCAGCTGTGCTAAGGAGAAAGAGAAGGAGGCAGCTTCTGTCCATGGTCCAGTGGACCTCCCCTCCCCACCCCTGTGACCACTCCTGGCTGTCTGCTCCTTCCAGATCTGTCTGGTCCTGGTTTGCATGCCTGGTCATGGGATGTCCAGAACTGCATTTCTGATTATGACTATGCTGTGTGTTCAAAAGGAGCAGGTCTGCCCACCAGGAGGAGCGCAGACCTGGAACCTGGAGGGGTTTCTAGAAAGAGACTGTAAATGGAGCAGGAGAGGAATGTCAAGAGAGGGAAGGAAAGGTGCTTTCCTCAAGGAGGGGAGCAACCACCAGGGTGTTGGTCACCTCTCTCTCAGCCCCTATATTTTGTATCCACCTGAGAGGATAACCTAGACAAAATATATATGTATTTGTGTGTATACATGCGTGCGTGCGTGCACGCGCACATGCGCACGCGCGCGCACACACACACACACACACACACACACACACACACACATCCCACATACACAGCTGCAAATCACCTCTAGCTGCTGTGGGGTGGAGAATGATGAGTGTCTGACTTTTTCAAACAAAAGTCACGGTAATAGACAAGGTTCTGTCTATTCTCCCTTTTCTCCTTCTCCTCTATTTCTTCCTATTTATTTCCACCACCTCCTCCTTTTCTCCCCCTCCTGCTCCTATTTCTCTGTCTTCTTCATCCTCCTCCTCCTTGTCCTTCTCCTCCTTCTTCTTCTCCCTCTCTGTTTCCTTTGCCCCATATTCCCTCTCCCTTCTTTCCTCTCTCCTTTGTTTTTTCCATTCCTTAATAACAGCTCCAGCACTCCTTTAGTTGTACACTTAGGACCTCATTCCACCTCCACCCTCCTCTCCAGATACCTATATTCAGCTAAGCATTGCAGAGCCCCCTGGTCATGCCTCCTCTTTCCTGTTGTCACCATTTCCCTGGTTGATATTAAGTGTCTTACCTCTGAAACCAGCTTCTGAGATTTCCCCAGTCCCCTACATTCTTGATATACTTACCAAAGAAATTCTTGTAGAACTTTCCAATCCTTTTGACACATCAGACTAGTCCATTATAGGCCCCCTCTGATTTCCCATTACCTTCTGTTTTTCACTCTTTCCATGTCAATTCTGACCACAGTCATCATCATATTCTCCTTCTGTACTTTAAAATCTTTCTCATTAGAGCTATGTAACCTTTTCCCACAGTCAGAAGGAGGGGCACCAGGACCCTTCAGGAAAGTGGGTAGGGGATACCCATGTCCCATCACATCCCCTGACACCCACGTGTGAGCATACTCTCCCCATGGTTTATTTCTAGAGAAGTCCCACGTACATAGTAAGCACTCTTACTGCTGTCTGGCACTCCTGCTAGACAGAGCCCTGGCATGGTCGTCATAAGTCCTGAGATCCACGCACAGCTTTGCCAGTAACCCCGTGTCTGAATTTGGGGATGTCATTTCCTCACCCTGAGTGTCCTAGTTTCCCCATCTCTACACTGATTGTTGCCCCTTAGACATCTGCAAATTAGTGTCGTGCTCCTCTTGGTTATCTCTGTGTATCATTTCCAGACATCGCTCAAGGAAAGGACTATTTCCAATGAAAATCTCAGTAATAGACAAGGAGGTGTTTGTCTCTCTCCTTTCTTCCTTTGTTCCTTTTTCCCCCTCCCCCTGTTATCGGCACCAATGCCCTCTCGCCACGTAGGTGAGAAACGTTCCCATCCTAGCTCACAAACCCTGCAGAATTCCTTGTTAAAGTGCTCTCTTCCCTGTTGCCACTGTCCATGCCCTAGTTCTCAAAGTACTCACTGTTTACCTGGTCTGTGTTAAAAGCCAGGAGAGTTGGCGTTCTCATCCCAAAGGGACCATGTGGCCCTGGACAGGTTGCTTCCCTTCTCTGGTTCATCTCTTTGTCAGTAAAATGAAGGGTTTGACCATGTTGGTCTCCAAGTGGAAGCTGACTGAGGTTGTATAGAGAGCTCTGGCGTGGTCACCAAGAACTCTGAACTCCAGTCACAGCTCTACCACTAGCCTAGCATGTGATTCAGTTCCAGTCCCATCCCACTTCTCAGCTTCAGTTTCCCATCTGAACAGCTGTGACTGACAATTGAGGGCTCCTTGGTTTCTGCAAATAAAGACTTGTGCCCCTAACCTGCCTGTGTACTTCCAAAATCCGTACCCTGAGATGCTGAGCACACGAAATATTTTCTTAACCTCTGGAATACTTCTTGGAAATGTCTCTAGTACGAAGAGAATTTTCCCTTTTGTTAGATGCATTATTTTCCCTGATAAGACTTCAGCTCCTTCTGCCTTGGGTCCTGGGGGCCTGTATTTATGGGCTTTTAATGACAAAAGGCTATCAATTAGTGTAATTAGAGTATTCTCATTTTCAGTCTTAGCCCTCTCCCCACGCTGTCCCCTCCCACATCAGGGTCCCTCTTATTTTAACGTAGTGAGCAGAGCTCTTGGCTGCATCACCACAGCAACCAGAAGCTTGGGCCAATTAAGCCATGACTGAGTCATTAGACACCTAAGCAGATTACAGAGTCCAGAATACTGGATAGAGGAGAGAGGCTGACAGGAAGGAAAACAAGGCACATCTAAGCAGGAGAGACGTGGGCAGCTGAGTAGCTGAGGGCTGCAAACCATTCCCCACCTCAAGTCCCTGGGGACCACGGGCCTGGGGTGTAAGACATGGCACGTGGTCTCAATCACCAGGCCAGAAGGTGGGGCAACCAGGCTCCTCCCCCGCTCAGAAAAGTAAGTCTTGATAACTCCCTGCCAACATGCCCCAAACACAGGGATCTGGTACTGGATTTTTAAATAAAATTCAGTCACAGGCAGAGGAAATTACTGAGTTCACCCTGAGTCGCAGTCTTGTGGTGCTTTCTGTATCCTGCAAATACTCTGTGCAAGTTTGTCTAACAAAAAAAGCCTCTTCCTTCCTGTTTGAGGCTCCCTTTTCCCAGTCAAAGCCCCCTGCTGCCCTGGCCTCCTTTAATTAATGAGCCTTTAATCACAAAGGGCTATCAATTAGTGTAATTAGGATATTCATATTACAGTTCTTCTTCCCTCCCCACTGAGGCCGGCCACTCCCCTTTCCAGCTCCCTTTTAATTTTATCTAGTGAAGAAACGCTCTTGGCAGGATTGCCATAGCAACCAAGCCACCAGGCCGATTAGGCCATTGAGGATCTGGACACTGACACTCAAAGCTGATTAGGAGTCTTGAAACTTGAAGGCAGAGCAAGACTGCTAGAATGAAAACAAAGAGGTCTTAGCTTCAGAGAAGGGGCAGCTGAGCTCTTCAGGGCTTCAGCCAACCCTCCACCCCTAACTCCGTCTTTACCCCCTGAATTCTTTAGGGAAGGAGAAGGAGAGAGGCGGGTGTGAGAGGGGACTGGCCCTCCTAAGGATGAAAGTCTGGGTTTGGACATAAGAGCTTATGCCCTTAGGCTAACCCTTGCCAGGTCCCAAAATGCACGCCTGTAGCATGCCCTCCCCATTGGGCATCCTCACTTCCTAATAAGTTCCCTGGCACATAGTAGGTACTCGAGTGCTTGCTGCCCAACAGTCCCACTAGACAGAGCACTACAAGATAGAGCACAATGAGAACACCTTGGAATGTGGGCAAGTGAAGACTCTGTACTCCAGTGGATTTTTCTGGGAAATGACACTAACAAAAAGCATATGTCATCTGGTTTAAGGCTCCCTGTTCACAGTCTGGCTCCTCTGCCTTTTGGTGATCATGGTGGTACCGCTTGGTGGGGGGAGGGGGGACAGTGAGGGTGGATTCAGGCTGTTAGTCACCAAAGGCTCTCAGAGTTTAGGTTATTCTCACTGGCAAGATGTTCCTCCTCCCTCTCAACATCCCCCTCTACAGTCACAGGCTCCCACTATTTTTCACTGAGAGAGCAAAGCTTTGGTCTGCATCACCATAGCAACCGGAAGCCAGACAGAATAGGAGGGTGAGACAGCCATTTGACACCAAAGCTTAGTGTGGTGTCTGTTGGAGAGGCCTTGACTTTTGGGAGGAAAGTACTTTAACTGTTAGCTGGAGAGAAGTCGGCCACTAGGCTTCTCAGTGGTCCAACACACTCTCACCACATCCTTCATTCCTGTGCCTGCAGGTGAGGAGGGGTATCCAGAACCACCTTTGTTCCCTGTGGAAGCCAAGTCCTGTGTTTGCACCAGAATATGCGTGCTCTGCCCTAGCCCCTGGCAAGAGTACCAAGGACCAGATACACCCCTACCGCACCTTGTTACCAAACAAACACACATGAGTGAATATGTACCTGTTCCATGTGTGCATTCCCATGACTGCACCTCCTGTGCCTGGAACAGTGTCAGAAATATGGTCGGGGACATTGATGCAAACGCATACACTTCCCCAGTCCACTCACTCCATCTCAGGCACTGAAGTTCACATCTTTATCTTCTTTCCTCAAGCCTCCATCTACTAGTCGAATGGCCACAGTCTGGGTTGTTGACACTGAAAACATGAAAGGAAAGACCTTACAAAGCTTTCCACCTGCCTGCATCTGAGACTAGATACTCTGCCTTCCTTCTTGTCGCTATGGATGAACAGTCCACACTCGTATCAAACCCCAGCCTTTCAGTTGGGCAGTAGATTCTACCCATTTATGATGAGTAAATGCAGGGCCACAGCAGTGCTCCCAAGGCTCTCTCCCACATCGCCAATTAGCGCTTCCTTGCTGGACGATTCGCATCAGTACACAAACACTCTGGGAATTCCCTCATCTTAAAAAGAAACAAGAAAGAGAGAAACAAACAAAAACCCCACCTTAACTGCACAATCCCCTCTATCTACACCACCAGCATCTCTCTCTATTTGCCCTTTACAGCAGACCTCCTAAAAATCATTATCTCTTTTTGATATTTCCACTTCCTCTATTCCCATTTTCTCTAAAACCACCTCAAGCAAGCATTTGTTCCCACCAATCCAGTGAAACAGCTCTTCTCAAGGCCTCCAACGACCTGCACGCTGCTGAATCCATTGGTCATTTCTCAGTGCTGGTATTTCTTGACTGATCAGTAGCACCTGGCACTGTTGATCACTTCCTCCTCCCTGCAATACTTTCTTCACTTGGTTTACAGGGCATTTCTGTCCCTTGGCTGCCATTCTGCCTCAGGGTCTGCTACTTTTCAATGTCCTGACTGGTCACTCTGTGTCTCCTTGACCTCTCTGCATTGAAGTGCTCTAGGTTTTGACTCTCAGGTTTCTTCCCTTCCCTACCTATGCTCACTTCCTGCAAAATCACACATAGTTCCATCACTTTGATCCCATGCGTAAATAGAAGAATCACATATTGGTATTTCAAGCGCAGTCTTATCCCTGAACTGCAGGCTCATATATCCAGTTGCTTGCTCAACATTGCCTCTTGGATGTCGAATATTCACCTCAAATTAAAATTTATCATACACAGAGCAAAGCCCTTGATTCCCCCTCCCATAAACCTGCTCCTCCTATCATTTCCCCCATCTTAGGGCATAGAAACTCCATCCTTGTACTTGTTCACGTCAAAAATCCTTGGAAGCACCGTTGGATTCCTCTCATTCTCACCCACATTCGTGGATACTGTCCTTCTGCCTTCAGCATAGACTCCAGATCCTCACACTTCTCCACATGTACCACCCTGATACAATCTACCACCATCTGCTACCTCTGTTATTGCAATACCCTCCTACTTGGACCACTGTTACTATATTACCTCTACTATCGCCACACCAGACTAAGCCTTTACTATGTGTCACTTCTCTGCTCAGAACCCTCCAGTGGTTTCCTGTCACGCACATTCTATGGCCTCCTAAACGCTGTAACATCCCATTAACTCCTAACTCATCTCCTGTTAAAATCCTTTCCTTTGCAAGGTTCCAGACAAAGGAGCATTCTTGCTGTTCCTTGAACACCACAACCAGGGGAGGAAAAGGTGTTACCACAGACCTAGTGCTGAGGGCTGTGCTTCTCTGCAGCCCAGAAGCAGGACAGGGCTTTTTGCATTAAAGTGTCCATGGGGGTGTGGCACGGTGAAGAAGGAGCATATTGGTGGGGACCCTCTGCCCAAGGGCCTGGCCTCCAGATACTGGGATGAGGGGGCATGAGAGAGTCCCACCCTGAATATCTACGTATATGAGCAATCTTAGTAATGTCAGTTCTCTTTCAACAACCCAGCCAGCAGACGAGTTACACATTTACATACATGTGCTGGCATGTTGACTTCTCATAGCCTTGCACACGTGATTAAATGTTTCTGGGAGAAACGTTTTCTCCCTAAACCTCATGCAAGCTTGTGGAAGCCCATTTTGTTCCAATGACTTTGCATGTGGATGACGGAGACTATTGTGGTATTAGATGGCAGGCTGTATGCACACAGCGGAGGATCTATATGTGCAGGCTTAGAAGTGCAATCACACACATCCATGCCAGCCCAGCCTTGCCCTCTTTGTGCTTTGAGTTGACCTGCAATGAGACATTTCAGAGTGGTGACAACTGTAGCCAACTGTAGAGTCATTCAAATTCAAATCTTTAAAATTGTCCTATAGAACAAATGAAACTCATCCTCAAGGCAAGTCATGGGTTTTCTACCCCCTGTAAAAGCAAAGGAAGCCAGGGTCAAACCAGAGATGACAGCTACACAAAGGTAGTTTTACAGCAAATGTTGTACAGCCTGCCCAGAAGACAAGCCCTGTATGTTCTTAGTTTCCTTTTGCCCCATTTCCAATTCTCTTCACTCTATGGTTGGAACTGCCCGGCAACCATAGACTGTTAGAATCATAGGCTATAGTGTGGAAAGACAACTAGAACGGGGGTGGGAGGTCACGGGTCGTCGGTTTGAGTCTTAAAATTGCCCCACCTTACCCTTTGCCCTCAGGCATTTCTCTTTGCTCCCTGAAATCTGGGAATCTCCACTTGCAAAATGAGAGGACTGGGTTTGTGGCAGATAGCATTGCACTATATGATCTCCAGATGTCTCATGTGGGTCAAACATTCTCTGAGCCACTAAAGTATCACTTGACAGGAAACGCTCTAGCAGGTTTGGGGGGCTTTGGATTTTCAGCTCTGCTAGAATATATTGGCCAAAATATTAGATCCTATCTGTTTGGCCAAGGGATTGTTATCAAGTTTGTATTGTGACTGTCAAAGGACAAACCACTTAGGCCTTCACCTAGGCAGCTGAAGAAATTTACCCAAGCAAGAAGGAGCATCAGGATCTGGGCCAATAGCCTTCAGGTTGGAGGAGGCCCCAACAGCTGCCTCTGTTCAGTAAGGCCAATGCATGCCTCACGGTCAGCAGTGTAGAGGAGAAAAGTAATGGGTTGAATTCTGAGCTGACTACTCCATCACTACTCACACCCTTCTCTTCTCTCTGGAGTAGCTAAGTAACTAGCAGCGGTGAAAGACAGAGAAACAGAGTCTACTGTGAAAATGATAAATCACTGTAGAGAGAGGAAAGGGAGAATGGGTAGCTAAATGGTAAGTCCCTCAAATTCTTCCCTAGCTATTTATATAGTAGGAATTTTTAACTCTCACACATTCGATTTGGTGATTTAAGTTTTCCTAGATAATTCCTTCTTTAATCTAGGTTTTCAAATACATTTGCATAGCGCTTTCTTTTTTGTCTCTCAATTTCTTCTCTACTGCTGCATTAAAATCAAACAAAGAAACACACAAAAATTACCTGCATGTCCCAATTTATAAAGAACATAGTATGAGTGACAGTGTAAAGTGCAGTTTCAAGGAATTAGAAATTAAAAATTTGAATTGAGATCCAAGTGAGAGTAACCCATTTGCTTCAGTTCTCTAAACTGTAATGGCCTTTGGGTTTTCAGGTTCCAAATTAACAATCATTCAGGATCTATAAAATATCTCAGGCCTCTGGTCCTGTGTAACCCCAAGGCCTCATCAGAAAAAAGCTGTGAGTTGCAAAAAAACAGGGGCAGGGGAAGCACCTCTCCCCATGACCAGGGCCTCTTCCAGCCACAATCAATTATCAATAAAGTCTGTACCACTCCCAGAGTCCTAGACCTCTCCTCCAGTCTCACTGACTCACTGAGAGCTCTTAAAGTGATTCCTGAACTTAAACTAATGGCCCACCCTGTCCCCAGTCCTTGATGAATAAACTTCTTCCCAAGTCAGACACCAGGGCAGAGTCCGTGTTGTCACAGCACTGCACGCACCTTTGAGATTTGTTCATTTGTTTGTGCATTCAGTGCAAAATGGATGGATCACTTTCTCCATGGTGGATATTGGACGAGAGCCCGGACATGAACTGGTGAGCAAACCCATGTGTGGCTTTGTCTTAAAATTCTCTCTGCCCTCAGATCCATCTCTTTGTAATACCTTCTCATATTAACCTTATTAATTTATATAACAGTTGGTGTATCTATATCGGTGAGTGTCTCTTTATGTAACCTCCTAGTTGCTGTCATTATAACTGCCTCAACAAGAACTAAATGTTCTGGTTTTTTTCCAGTTTGGTGACTGAGGCATCCAATGTGTGTGTTCCTCCAATATTCATTCCCTCCTCCACCCCCAGCATAGAGAACGATTCCTGTCTAGGAATTATACGTGTGTTATCAATAGCAATGGGAGATATTGTTACTACTTGCCATCTGCTCGTGCTCCCTTGCATTTCCTGATATTTTTTTCCACCAAGCTCTTTATGAGAAATTATATTTAAAATAATATTTAGAGTTTTGATAAATCGAGAGTTCTGACAAAGAGGTACTTAAGCAAATGAGAAATAGATAGTTGATGGATCATATGGTAAGTCTATTCCTAGTCTTTTGAGGAATCTCCATACTGTTTTCCACAATGGCTGCACCAAACTGCATTCCCCTCAACAGTGTAAGAGGGTTCCCTTTTCTCCACAGCCTGTCCAGGATTTATCATTTGTTGACTTTTGAATGATGGCCATTCTGACTGGTGTGAGATGATACCTCACTGTGGTTTTGATTTGCATTTCTCTGATAATAGCAATATTGAGCATTTTTTCATGTGCCTGTTGGCCATTTGTATGTCTTCATTGGATAATTGCTTGTTTAAATATTATGCCCTTTTATGGATTGGGTTATTTGCTTTTTTCTTATTTAGTTGTATGATCTGTTTATATATTCTGGAAATGAAGCCCTTGTCAGCCTAAACTTTTGCAAATATTTTCTCCCATTCTTTAGGTAGTCTTTTTGTTTTGCTTATGTTCCTTTGCTGTGCAAAAGTTAATAAATTTAATTAGGTCCCATTTGTTAATTTTTCTTTTATTTTTATTTTTCGGGTAGACTGTCGTAGGAGAACATTGCTGAGATTTATGTGGGATAATGTTTTGCCTATATTTTCTTGTAAGAATTTTAGAGTGTCTTGTCTTATGTTTAAGTCTTCGTGCCATTTTGAGTTTATTTTTGTGTATGGTGTGTGGGAGTGTTCTAATTTCATTGATTTACATGATGCTGTCCAGTTTTCCCAATACCATTTTCTGAAGAGACTGCCTTTATTTCATTGTATATTTGTCTCCTTTGTCAAAGATTATTTGATTGTAGATCTGTGAGCTCATTTCTGGGCTTCCTGTTCTTTTCCATTGATACTTATGTCTGTTTTTATGCCAGTACCATGCTGTTTTGATTATTGTAGCTTTGTAGTATTCTCTGAAGTCTGGGAGGGTTATTCCTCCAGCTTCATTCTTTTCTTCAGTAATGCTTTGGCAATTCTGGATCTTTTGTGATTCTGTATAAATTTTATTATGATTTGTTCTAGTTCTCTGAAATATGTCCTGGGGAATTTGATAGGGATCCCATTAAATCTGTGGATTTCTTTGGGTAGTATGGCCATTTTAACAATATTGTTTCTTTCAGTTCAAGAATATGAGATATCTTTCCATTTCTTTAAGTCATCTTTAACTTCCTTAGTCGATGTTTTGCATTTCTCTGTGTATGTCTTTCACTTCCTTGGTCAGATTTATTCCTAAGTGTTTTATTTTATTTTTTTGGATGCAATTTTAAAAGGGATTGTTTCTTTACTTTCCTTTTCTAATATTTCATTGTTAGTGTAAAGGAATGCAACTGATTTCTGTATGTTAATCTTGTATTCTGCTTCCTTGCTGATTTCACTTATCAGCTCTAGCAGTTTTTGTGTGCAGCCTTTAGGGTTTTCTATAAATAGTTTCATGTCATCCCTTATAGTGGCAATTTTACTTCTCCTCTTCCAATTTTTATCCCTTTTATTCCTTTTTCTTGTCTGATTGTTATCACTAGGACTTCCAATACTATGTTGAACAGAAGTGGTGAGAGTGGGCACTCTTGTCTTTTCCCAGATTTTAGGGGGAAGGCTTTCAACTCTTCACTTTTGAGTATTATGTTCACTTTCAGTTTGTAGTAAATAGGTTTTCTTATTTTTGAGGAAAAATTCTCTATTCTCACTTTGGTTAGTTTTTATCATAAATGGGTTTTGAATTATATCAAATATTTTTCTGCATGGGTTGAGATGATGATGTGATTTTTTTTCTTTCTTTTGTTGATGTGGTGTATCACATTGATTGATTTGTGTATGTTGAACGATCACTACATCTGTGGGATGATCCAACTTAATTGTGTATGATCTTTCTTATGTGTTGTTGGTTTCTGTTTGCTAATATTTTGTTGAGAACTTTTGCATCTATGTTCATGAATAATACTGGCCTGTAATTTTCCTTTTTGGTAGTGTCTTTTTGTGGTTTTGGTATCAGGGTGATGGTGGCTTCATAGAATGAGTTTGGGTGTGTCCCTCCTCTTCAATCTTTTGGAAGAGTTTGAGGATTGGTATGCGTTCTTTTTATGTTTGACAGAACTCCCCAGTGAAGCCATCTGATACTGGAATTTTGTTTGCAAAGAAGTTTTTTTTTTTAAATTGAAGTATATAATCATTTTACAATGTTCTGTCAATTTCTGGTGTGCAGCATAATGTTTCAGTCATACATTATTCATTTTCATATTCATTTCATTATAGGTTACTATAAGATATTGACTATAGTTACCTGTGCTATACAGTATAAACTTCTTGTTGATCTATTTTATATGTACTAGTTGGTATCTGCAAATCTCTAACTCCCAATTTATCCCTATGTACCGCCCTTACTGGGGAGCTGAGACTTTCATTTCAATGAGCAATAAGAAAGCCCCATACCTGTGGTGTCAGTGGAGATCATGTAGAGACTATGGACTCCCACCCCCTACCCAGTGATAATGAATGAGTTGTATCAGAACTCAAATGCCCAAATGTCCAGATTTCAATTGAAAATCACATGACATTCAAAGAAGCCAGAACATCTCAATCTAAAAAAAAAAAAAAAAAACAATTAAAAAATGACAACACTATGATGATACGGATGATAGAATTATCTGACATGGATTTTTAGGGAATCATAATAAAAATGCTTCAATGAACAATGACACATGCTTGAAACAAATGAAAACATAGAAAGTATAAGCAAAGAAATAGAAGATATAAGTAAGAAACAAATGGAAATTTTATAACTGAAAAATACAATAACTGAAATTTAAAAACTCAATACATGGGATGCTCAGGATAATGGAGAGGACAGAAGATAAAATCAGTGAACTTGAGGATAGATAAAAAGAATTTTCCCAATCTGGACAACAGACAAAAATGGACTAACAAAACCCCCAGAAAACAAATCTATAATATTCTTGTCATCAGATGCCCAGATGGAGAGAATATGGAGGGTGAGGCTGCAAAATATTAAAGAAATAAAGGCTGAAATTTTCCCACATTTGCTGAAATATGTAAACCTATAAATTCAAGAAGAAGTGTGAACTACAAACAGGATAAACAGAAAGAAACCCATACCATGACAAGTCAGAGCTAGTCTTCTAGAAAGTAAAGACAATAAAATCAGATAGCAGCCAGAGAGAAATGAAGCATTATCTATAGGGCACAAGCAATTCAAATGATAGCAGATTTCTCACCAGAAACCTGTAGTGATCAGAGAATTTACTTAAATACTACAAGTTCCTGGATGAATATGTGCCAAAAATATACCAACTTCCTGAACTGGTCAAAAAGTTTCTAACTTACTAAGGATGCTTAAACACAACCTTGTTCCCAATAAGATGTAATACCAGTCCAAGGGCAATGTTTAGGTAGTCAGATTAAAAGATAAAAAGTAACAGACTAAATGATAAAAATAAATAGAAAAATATGTGCTTGGATATCAGAAGCCACAAACAGCATGAGTAATAGATTTGGTAGTATTACTTCAGGGAAGTCACTAAACAAATAAACAAATGACCAAACAAACAACAACCAGCCCCAAGGGGTGATATTCAGAATTGCTATATATCACATCAAAACTACATAGTTTTCAACAATAATAATGAGAAATGCAAAGAAATAGGTAATTGTCATACACACATGGTTAGGGAAAGGCACATAATAGAAGTTGCCTTTGAGGGGCCCAAATGGTGGACTGAGGATAAAAATATTTCAGAATAATCATTACAAGTATGCTTTTAAAACATGCTTATAAAATCAAAGGATATTAAATGGCAATGCCTTTTTAATAGAGAATATTAATACAGAGACATAAATTGAGAAAAAAGAATCAAATTGAAATTCTGGCATTGAAAACTACAATATCTGAGATAGGAGGTTTACTAGATAGGTTCCACAGAGAATTCGAGGTGGCAGAAGTAAAAAGAGGCAAACATGAAGATAGGTAAAATTGGAACTATTAAGTCAGGGAGCAGTAAGATAAAACAATAAAGAAAAGTGAAGAGAACCAAATATACCTGTGACACATCATCAAGCCTTCAACAAAAGCCTACTGGCATTACAAAGAGAGAGAGAAAGTTGCAGAAAGAATATATTAAGAAATAATGGACAAGAATTTCCAAAGTTTGAAAATTTCAACCCATACAACTAAGAAGCTCAACAAAATACAAGATAAATTCAAAGACATACCTAGGTACCATGAAACTTAACTTTGGAAAGACAAAGATAGAGAGGGTATCTTGAAAGAAGCAAAAGTCAAGAAATTCATCATTTATAAGGGGTCCTCAGTAAGATTAACAGCTGATTTCTTATCATAAATTATGGACGTCAGAATGCAGTAAGATAACATATTCAAATACTGAAAGAGAAAGGCAGATAAGGAAGAATTCTACATTGAGCAAAGCTATAGTTTGAAAATACAGGAAAGTCTGACTTCTGTGAATATAGCGAGGTAGGGAGCACTGAGAGTCTGTCTATCCACAGAAACACCAAGAAACCTGACAAAACCTATCACATTCAATTTTACCAGAACTCTGTAAAATAGTGAAAGGTTTATAGCAACCAACCAAGTGTTTAATGAACAAAAAGACAACTAAAACCTAATAGAAGAGCTTTGTGGTATTTTAACTTAACCTTGTCCTGATGTGTCCACAGTTTTGAAGATGGCAGCCTGAATTCTGAAGAGGGTACCTATAGCTGAGGGTAACAAAGCAGACTTTGTTTTTAAATAATTTTATGAAATAATTAAAACAGAATTAACACCAATCCTCTCAAACTCTTCCAAAATGTAGAAGACGAGGTAACATTTCTGAATACATTCTATGAGGCAAGGATTATGCTGATATCAAAACTACACAAAGACAAAAGAAGAAAAGAAAATTAATATATTGTACAAATATAAATGCAAAAATCCTCAACAAAATACTAGAAAAACAAATCTGACAGCATATTCAGTGATTTTATACCATGATTGAGTGGGATTTATTCCAGGCATGCAAGGTTGGTTCAAAACATGAAAGTATACTGATGTAGTATACCACATCAATAGAATGAAGGGGAAAAAAGTGATCCTCTTAACTGAAGCAGAAAAAACGTCTGAAAAATCCAACACCTTTTTATGATGAAAACACTTAACAAACTAGAAATAGATTGGAACTTCCTTAACATGATAAAGGGCATTTATGAAAAACTTGCAGAAAACATCATATTCACTGGTCAAAGTATAACGCTTTCCCCCTCTGACCAAGAGCAACACAAGAATTTCCACTGACAACACTTATCTTCAAATTATACTGGAAGTTCTTATTTTTTAAGATTGTTTTGTCTATTTGGAATCCAAATAATTTCATATGAACTTGAGGATCAGCTTTTCCATTTCTGAAAAAAAGTGGCCATTGGGATTTTGATAGGGATTACATTTAATCTGTATTCATTTTGCATATTATTGCCATCTAACAATATTATGTGTTCTACACTGGAATTTGACACAACATTGTAAAATGACTATAACTCAATAAAAAATGTTTAAAATTATGTCTTCTATTAAGATACTAGAGGTCTTTCCATTTATTTAGGTCTTTAATTAAAAAAACCCATAATTTTCATTGTACAAGCACTGACCCTCCTTTATTAAATTTATGCCTAAGTATTGTATTCTTTGAGATACTACTGTAAATAGAATTGTTTTCCTAATTTCCTTTTTGAATTTTTCATTGCTAGTTTATAGACACACAACTGACATTTGTGTGTTAATTTTGCACTTTCAAAGTAAATTTATGAAAAATCCACAGATTGCATCACTCATCATTAAGGAAATGCAAATCAAAGCCACAATACGATATCATTTCATCCCTAGTAGGATGTCTATGATCAAAAAATGGAAAACAGCAAGTATTTGCAAGAATGCCAGGAAGTTGAAATCCTCACACATTGACGATGGAAATGTAAAATGTAGAAATCAGTTGGTGTTCTTCAAAGAATTAAACATAGAATTACCATAGACTCTATTCCATTCCTGTGTATATGTCAAAAGAATTTAAAAAATAAGTATTCAATTAAATACTTGACCACAAATGTTTGTAATAATACTATTCACAATAGTCAAAAAGTGAAAACAACCTAAATATCCATCAATTAATAAATGGATAAACAAAAAATGGGTTTTTCAACACAGAAAAATACATTGAGAATTTTTAACAGCTGTAATATAATAATGATAATGATGATGATAAATAGCTGTAAGATAAATAGATGATAATATATGGGTACTTATTAGTGTCTGGCACTATGCTAATTATTTTATATGTATTAACTACTTAATTCTTAGGTTTAACTACCCCAACTGATAACAGAGAAAACTGAGAAAAATAAATGGATAAACAGAACATGGTATGTCCACACAATGGAATATTATTCAACCATAAAAAAGAACAAAGCACTGATACGTGCTACAACATGTATGAACCTCAAAAACATTATAACAAATGAAAGAAGCCATAAACAGAAGGTCATATATAATTGATCCAGATAAGAAAATTGCAAAAATAGAAAGCAAAGTGTTTGTTGCCAGAACCCAGATGAAATGGGGAATGGAGAGTGACTGATTACTGAGTATTTGGTTTCTTTGGATGATGAATATATTCTGGAATTATGTAGCAGTGATGAGTGCAGAATATTGTGAATGTATCAAATGATATAAAAGATTTAAAAGTCAACATATTAATTCCAATCCCCAGGGCAACCACTAAGAAATAACATAAAATTTAAAAAAAAAATGACAAAGGAATTAAAATAATACACTAAAAATATTTATCCCACACAAAATAAAGCTCTAATGGAGGAATAGAGGACATGACATATAGAAAACAAATAGCAATATGACTGACATAAATCCTACCTTACCAGTAAGATTCCAAAAAGAAGGCAGAGATATACAGAATGGGTAGAAAAATATGCTCTCCAAAAGATGTACTTTAAATCCAAATACACAAATAAGAAACTAGAATGATGTATTATGCAAATAGTAAGAAAAAGAGACTTGAAGAAGCCAACTTAATATCAGACAAAATAAAATCTAAGTAAAAAATTGTTACAATAGACAGAGACAGATATTATTTATTAATAAAAAGTCAATTTATCAAAATTATAAGACAAGTATAAACATAGATATCAACAGAGCTCTAAAATATATAGAGTAAAAAAAGGATAGAATTAAAGGGAGAAGTGGACAGTTATACATGAATAATTGGAGACTTAAATAGACCACTTTTGATTTCAGATACAAAAACCAGACAAAAGATCAAAAAAGAAATAGAGCACTCAAAGAACACTATAAACCAAATAGATCTAACATGTATGCACAAACCCTCCACCCCAAAACTAAATAATACCCATTCCTTCTCACATGCACATGAAATATTCTCCAGTACGGTTTATATATTAGACCACAAAAGAAGTCTTGATGCATTTTAAAAGACTGAAGTCATACAAAGTATATTCTCCAACCACTACTATTCAACCTAGTATTGGAAGTCCTAGTCACAGCAATCAGAAAAGAAAAAGTATCCAAATTGGAAAGGAAAGGGGTAGAACTGTCACTATTTGCAAATGACATGATACTCTATATAGGGAACCCCAAAGACTCCACACAAAAACTATTAGAACTAATAAGTGAATTCAGCAAGTTAGCAGCATACAAGATTAAAATACAGAAATCTGTTGCATTTCTTTACACTAACAATGAAATATCAGAAAGAGAAAGTCAAAATACAATCCTATATAAAATCATGCCAAAAAATAATAACCTAGGAATAACCTTAGCCAAGGAGGTGACAGACCTACCTATATGCAGAAAGCTACAAAATATTGATAAAGGAAATTAAAGATGATCCAAGAAAAACAGATATCTCATACTCTTGGATTGGAAGAATTAATATCATTAAAATGGCCACACTACCCAAAGCAATATACAGATTTAATATGATCCTTATTAAAATACCCATGACATTTTTTCACAGAATAGAACAAATAATACAAAAATTTATATGAAACCACAAAAGCCCCAGAATTGCCAAAGTAATACTGAGGAAAAAGAACAAAGCCAGAGGCATAACTCTTCCAGGGTTCAGACAATACTACAAAGCTACAGTAATCAAAACAGTGTAGCACTGGCACAAAAACAGACATATAGAACAATGAAACAGAATAGAGAGCTCAGAAATAAACCCATACACCTACTGTCAATTAATCTTTGACAAAGGAGGCAAGAATATACAAGGGAGAAAATTCAGTCTCTTTGGCAAGTGGTGTTGGGAAAGCTGGACAGCTACATGTAAATCAATGAAATGAAAACACTACCTCATGTCATATACAAAAATAAATTCAAAATGGCTTAAAGACCTAAATATAACACATGACACCATAAAACTCTTAGAAGAGAACATAGGCAAAATATTCTCTGACATAAATTACATCAATATTTTCAATCTGTCTCCTGAGTAATGGAAATAGAAGCAAAAATAAGCAAATGGGACCTAATTAAACTTAAAAGCTTTTGCACAGCAAAGGAAACCATTTGACCTACAGAATGGGAAACATACAAAATGGGGAAAATATTTGCAAATGATGCAACTGACAAAGGGTTAATATCCAAAATATACAAACAGTTCATACAACTCAATATCAAAAAACCCCACAAACAACCACCATATATAAAATAAACAACAAGGACCTACTGTATAGCACAGGGAACTATATTCAATTTCATGTAATGAGCTATAATGGAAAAGAAACTGAAAAAATATATGTATGTATATGTACAACTGAATCACTTTGCTGTACACCTGAAACTAACATTGTAAATTGACTCCACCTCAATAAAAATAAGAATAAAAACAAACAACCCAATCAGAAAATGAACAGAAGACTTAAATAGACATTACTTCAAATAAGACATACAGATGGCCAATAAGCACATGAAAAGATGCTCAACATTGCTAGTTATTAGAGAAATACAAATCAAAACCACAATGAGGTACCACTTCACACCACTCAGAATGGCTATCATCAAAAAGTCTACAAATAATAAATACTGGAAAAGAGTGTGGAGAAAAGGGGACCCTTCTACACTGTTGGTGGGAATGTAAACTGGTGTAGCCACTGTGGAAAACAGTAGGGCAGCTCCTTAGAAAACTAAAAATAGAGCTACCATATGATCTAGCAGTCCTACTATTGGGCATACATCCAGAAAAGATGAAAACTCTAATTTGAAAAGGTACTTGTACCCCAGTGTTCATAGAAGCAGTACTTACAATAGCCAAGACACGGAAGCAACCAAAGTGCACATTAATAGATGACTGATTTAAGAAGATGTGATATACATGATGGAATATTACTCGGCCAAAAAAAGAACAAGAAATTGCCATTTGCAGCAAGATGGATTGACCTAGAGGATATCATAATAGGTGAAGTAAGTCAGATGGAGAAAGACAAGTACTATATGATATCAATTTGTATGTGGAATCTAAAAAAGTACTACAAATGAGTCAATATACAAAACAGAAACAGACTCACAGATATAGAAAACAAACTTATGGTTACCAAAGGGAAGGAGAGGGTGGGAGGGATAAATTAGGAGTTTAAGATTAGCAAGTACAAACTACTATATATAAAATAGATAAATAAGAAATAAGATCCTACTTAATAGCACAGGGAACTGAATTCAATATCTTATAATAAGCTATAATGGAAAATAATCTAAATATTTGTATATTTATATATATCTGAATCACTTTGCTGTACAACTGAAACTAACACAACATTGTAAATCAACTTTACTTCAATAATAACATAAAATAAAAGTAAATTTAAAATTTAAAAAATATTTAACAAAAGGAAAACCAGAATACTCACAAATTCTACAATTGTACAGAATTTAAACAACACACTCTTAAACAATGAGTAGCTCAAAGATGAAATCACAAGAGAAGTCAGAAAATACTTTGAGATAAATGAAAATTAAAACAGAGCAAAACAAAATTTATGGGATGAAGCAAAAGCAGGCCAGAGAGTTAAACTGATTACTGTAAATGCCTACATTAAAAAAGAAGAAAGATCTCAAACCAATAACTTAGCTTCATATCTTAAGGAAACAGAAGAAGAGCAAACTAATCTAAAACTATCAGAAGATGAACATACAAAGATTAGAGTGGGCAAATGAAGCAGAGACTAAAAATCAGTACAGAAATTACCAAAACCAAAAGTTGGTTCTTTGAAAAGATCAACAAAAATGACAAACTTCTAGCTAGTGTCGACCACAAAAGAAGACAGAGAAGACTGAAATTACAAAAATTAGAATTGAAAGAGAGCATCAATTCTGATCTTACAGAAATAAAAATGATTATAAGATAATATTACAATTATATGACAAGAAATTACATAACCTAGATTAAGTGGGCAAATTCCTAGAAACACACACCTAGAAACTACCAAAACTGACTTAAGAAGAAACCGATGTCTGATTAAATTCATGACAAATATTTCCCACACATAAAAGCCTAGGACTAAATTATTTCTTTCTATAATTCTACTAATCTTTTAAGACAATAATCACAAATTCTACACAGTGTCTTCCATAAAATAAAAGGGAACATTACATAACCATTCTATCAATCCAGTATTACCCTGATATCAAAACTAAAGAAAGACATTACATAACCTTAATGGAACTAAATATAAAATTTATATATGTATGTATATGCATGACTGGGACATTGTACTGTACACCAGAGATTGACACATTGTAATTGACTGCACTTCAATTAAATAAATAAATAAATAAATAAGTTTTGGATATTGCAAAAAAAAAAAAGAAAAGAAAGACATTACAAAAAAGAAAACTACAGACCAATATCCCTTATGATAGACTTAAAATGCATAAATAATATACTAGCAAACTGAATCCTGCAATATATAAAAAGTATTTATACACTATGATCAAGTGTGATTCATCCTAAGAATCTAAGTGTAATGCAGTCTCTGAATATCAACCAATGAAATGCACCATATTAATAAATTAAGGACAATATGCACATAATCTTCTCAATAAATGCAGTAAACATTTGATAAAATATATACCTTTTCATGATTAAAAGAACCCCATCCTCAATAAACTGGGAGTACAAAAGAATTTGCTCCATATGCTATGGGAAACCCACAGCTAACACCATAATTAATGGTCAATGATCAAAATTGCCCCCTCTCCTAAGATCAGAAAGAAGACAAGCATATCTGCTTTTGTTTCTTTTATTCACAATTCTGCTGGAATTTCTAACCAGGGAAATTAGAATAGAAAAAGATATAAAAATAATCTTGATTGGAAAGGAAGAAATAAAACTATCTCTATGTGTGGGTGACATGTTTTTCCATATAGAAAATCTAAAGGCATCCACACACACACACACAAAAAAAAAACCTGTTAGTGCTAATGATAGTTCAGCAAGGTTGAATGATATCACATCAAAACACAAAAATCAACTGTATTTTGATGGACTAGAAATGAATAATCTAAAAGTGAATTTATGGACTCGGAGAAGATGGTGGAGTAGAAGGACGCTCGCAGGTCACCCTCTCCCACAAATACACCAAGACCCACATCTACAGACCCACTCAGCCAACCAGAGCACCTGCAGAACTCCGACAGAACATCGCCCTCTTCAAAAGATAAAGACGCCAAAAATCTGGTAGGAGAATAGGAAAAAAGAGAGAAGAAAAGGCAAAGCAGAGCGGTTCAGGTCCCGCGGGGAGGGAGCGGCAAAGGAGGGCTGGCGCTCGCTCCCTGGGTCTCCCCTCTCCAACTGAGAGGCCAGCGGGACGGAGGGGGAGCCTCCGAGGCTCGGATCTATACGGAGCAGCCTTTGACTGACAGAACTAAGTTAAACGGGCACAGAGCGTCCCCCTGACACCCAGCCTGAGACACTGGCCAGCAGCTGGGGACAGGGCCAGGCTGCCCGAGCCGGGCAGAGGACAGGGGCGGCTGCACGGAGGCAGCCCCCGGGGAATGCAAGGGGCTGCATGCCATGGCTGTGGGTGCACAGGGCAGAACAACCTGGGCCCTCCATAAAATAGCAAGGTTGATGTGCTCTCGGGGGAAGGGTGCACACCCCCATCTCTGAAAACGCACGGAAAGTTTTCGGGGGAAGAGAGGCGGGGCTCAGGCACAGCCACCATATCCTCCGGTGCTTAGCATCCAGGCGGTAGTGGGGGTGAAACCTGCATCCACACCAAAGGGCTTAGCAGTCTCAAAGGCCAGACTGAGACTGGCTTACAGCCCAGGGCAGATAGGATCCTTCCATCCTGGTCCCTCAGAGAACTTGCTCTACAAAGACAAACAAGGAGCTGGGTTTTGGCTCAGAGCAGGGAAAAGGCTGTGCCTTGGTTTTCCCCGAGCCCACCTGCGGAGCGCCGACCAGGGCGGAGCGCCTACCAGGGTGGAGCACCTACCAGGGTGGAGCACGCAGCTGCACAGAGCAGTGGAGATACCGGCGGTGCAGGTAGAGGGAGAGCGGCCCCCGCCTTTTGGGCAGGAACACAGCCCCTGACCAAGGTGCTGGGAGGGGGCACGCCCCGCCCTCCTACCCGGCCAGTATGCAACATCTGACTGCAGCATCGGGAGTGGCAGTGACCCGTCCGCCCACAGTAGAGGAGAGCGGCACCTGACCCAGTGTTAGGAGGAGGCGCGATCTCCTTGCCGACAGGTACTGGGAGCAGCACAGAAGAGGGAGCCAACGGAGGGCCTCTGAAAACAGCAAGCTGAGCTTCCAAAACAGGACGAAGACAGAAAGACTTCACATTAAAAGCACACAGACTCCAGGAGAACACCAACATCCCCCCCCTTTTTTTTTAAATATGTTTTCACCTGTTCTATTTTCTGTTACCCTCTTAATTTTTACTTCTTAATTCATTTCTATTTCTCTTGGGTTTTGATGTCCTGTTATTGATTAGACACAGGTTTCAAATACATCTATTCATCTTACCTCCCCCTTTTTTTTAAAGGTTTTAAAAAGACGTCTCAACCCGATTAATACTCTGCTTCAACTCGCTCTCCTATTATTCATTATACACTGTTTTCAAACCCTCTTTCTCCCTTCTTTTAAAATTCTTTCTCTCTCTCTCTCTTATTTTTTTTTATCTTTTTTTCCTAAGTTCTATTACTAAATATAGATAAAATCCTTAAGGACCAAAATAGACAACTGATACTCCATAAACCACAGTGCCAGAGAGGTATGAGCAAAATGAAGAAGCAGAGAAACCTTTCCCAATTAAAAGAACAAGAGAAATCCCCTGAAAGAAAGATCAACGAAATAGATACCAATAGCCTACTAGATCAAGATTTCAAAAAAGGAGTGATCAAATTGCTGAAAGAATTAAAAGACATAGTGTTTAGAGATATAAAATATGTCAAAAATGAAATTGAAGCTATAAAGAAGAGCCAAGTAGAATGGGTAAACGCATTGACAGAGATGAGGAATGATCTAATAGCTGTGCAAAGCCAACTAGATAATGCAGAGGAACGAATTAGTGATCTAGAAGACAGGGAAATAGAAAGCACCCATTCAGAAGAACTACAACATAACGAATAAAAAATAATGAAAATAGCATAAGGGACCTATGGGATAATATAAAGCGTCCCAATCTTCGCATAATAGGGGTCCCAGAAGGAGAAGAAAGATCAAAGGGGATTGAAAAGGTTTTTGAAGAAATCATGACTGAAAACTTCCCAAACTTAAAGAAGGAATCAGATATCCAAGGACAGGAAGCTCAGAGGGTCCCAAACAGGAAGAACCCAAATAGACCCACACCAAGACATATCATCATCAAGATGGCCAGAGTCAAGGATAAAGAAATGATTCTAAAGGCAGCAAGAGAAAAGCAAAGAGTAAGTTACAAGGGAACCCCCCTAAGGCTCTCAGCTGATTTCTCTACACAAACACTACAGGCCAGAAGGGAGTGGCAAGATATATTCAAAACCCTGAATGAAAAAAAAGATGCAGCCTAGATACTTTATCCAGCAAGCCTATCCTTTAGGATAGATGGAGAAATAAAGAGTTTCACAGACCAAAAAAAAGCTGCAGCAGTTTAGCAACACTAAACCCATGCTAAAAGAAATATTGAAAGGGCTATTCTAAATAGAAAAGCAGCACGATGCTACAGAAATGAGAAAGTCACAACTGGAAAGGTGATAACTTATGAATTACAAAAAAGTAAACACGAAATTATAAAGAAGACATACAAATCACTGAGAGTGGGAGAGGGAGGCAGGGAAATATAGAATATTTTTTTCTTTTTTAAATTTTTTTTAACAGTAGGATGGGTTTGGGATCATTTACTATCGTTTAAT
>NC_045732.1:49619165-49709605 GCF_009834535.1 Camelus ferus | reverse complement strand
TCCACGAATGTGGGTGAGAATGAGAGGAATCCAACGGTGCTTCCAAGGATTTTGACGTGAACAAGTACAAGGATGGAGTTTCTATGCCCTAAGATGGGGGAAATGATAGGAGGAGCAGGTTTATGGGAGGGGGAATCAAGGGCTTTGCTCTGTGTATGATAAATTTTAATTTGAGGTGAATATTCGACATCCAAGAGGCAATGTTGAGCAAGCAACTGGATATATGAGCCTGCAGTTCAGGGATAAGACTGCGCTTGAAATACCAATATGTGATTCTTCTATTTACGCATGGGATCAAAGTGATGGAACTATGTGTGATTTTGCAGGAAGTGAGCATAGGTAGGGAAGGGAAGAAACCTGAGAGTCAAAACCTAGAGCACTTCAATGCAGAGAGGTCAAGGAGACACAGAGTGACCAGTCAGGACATTGAAAAGTAGCAGACCCTGAGGCAGAATGGCAGCCAAGGGACAGAAATGCCCTGTAAACCAAGTGAAGAAAGTATTGCAGGGAGGAGGAAGTGATCAACAGTGCCAGGTGCTACTGATCAGTCAAGAAATACCAGCACTGAGAAATGACCAATGGATTCAGCAGCGTGCAGGTCGTTGGAGGCCTTGAGAAGAGCTGTTTCACTGGATTGGTGGGAACAAATGCTTGCTTGAGGTGGTTTTAGAGAAAATGGGAATAGAGGAAGTGGAAATATCAAAAAGAGATAATGATTTTTAGGAGGTCTGCTGTAAAGGGCAAATAGAGAGAGATGCTGGTGGTGTAGATAGAGGGGATTGTGCAGTTAAGGTGGGGTTTTTGTTTGTTTCTCTCTTTCTTGTTTCTTTTTAAGATGAGGGAATTCCCAGAGTGTTTGTGTACTGATGCGAATCGTCCAGCAAGGAAGCGCTAATTGGCGATGTGGGAGAGAGCCTTGGGAGCACTGCTGTGGCCCTGCATTTACTCATCATAAATGGGTAGAATCTACTGCCCAACTGAAAGGCTGGGGTTTGATACGAGTGTGGACTGTTCATCCATAGCGACAAGAAGGAAGGCAGAGTATCTAGTCTCAGATGCAGGCAGGTGGAAAGCTTTGTAAGGTCTTTCCTTTCATGTTTTCAGTGTCAACAACCCAGACTGTGGCCATTCGACTAGTAGATGGAGGCTTGAGGAAAGAAAAAAGATGTGAACTTCAGTGCCTGAGATGGAGTGAGTGGACTGGGGAAGTGTATGCGTTTGCATCAATGTCCCCGACCATATTTCTGACACTGTTCCAGGCACAGGAGGTGCAGTCATGGGAATGCACACATGGAACAGGTACATATTCACTCATGTGTGTTTGTTTGGTAACAAGGTGCGGTAGGGGTGTATCTGGTCCTTGGTACTCTTGCCAGGGGCTAGGGCAGAGCACGCATATTCTGGTGCAAACACAGGACTTGGCTTCCACAGGGAACAAAGGTGGTTCTGGATACCCCTCCTCACCTGCAGGCACAGGAATGAAGGATGTGGTGAGAGTGTGTTGGACCACTGAGAAGCCTAGTGGCCGACTTCTCTCCAGCTAACAGTTAAAGTACTTTCCTCCCAAAAGTCAAGGCCTCTCCAACAGACACCACACTAAGCTTTGGTGTCAAATGGCTGTCTCACCCTCCTATTCTGTCTGGCTTCCGGTTGCTATGGTGATGCAGACCAAAGCTTTGCTCTCTCAGTGAAAAATAGTGGGAGCCTGTGACTGTAGAGGGGGATGTTGAGAGGGAGGAGGAACATCTTGCCAGTGAGAATAACCTAAACTCTGAGAGCCTTTGGTGACTAACAGCCTGAATCCACCCTCACTGTCCCCCCTCCCCCCACCAAGCGGTACCACCATGATCACCAAAAGGCAGAGGAGCCAGACTGTGAACAGGGAGCCTTAAACCAGATGACATATGCTTTTTGTTAGTGTCATTTCCCAGAAAAATCCACTGGAGTACAGAGTCTTCACTTGCCCACATTCCAAGGTGTTCTCATTGTGCTCTATCTTGTAGTGCTCTGTCTAGTGGGACTGTTGGGCAGCAAGCACTCGAGTACCTACTATGTGCCAGGGAACTTATTAGGAAGTGAGGATGCCCAATGGGGAGGGCATGCTACAGGCGTGCATTTTGGGACCTGGCAAGGGTTAGCCTAAGGGCATAAGCTCTTATGTCCAAACCCAGACTTTCATCCTTAGGAGGGCCAGTCCCCTCTCACACCCGCCTCTCTCCTTCTCCTTCCCTAAAGAATTCAGGGGGTAAAGACGGAGTTAGGGGTGGAGGGTTGGCTGAAGCCCTGAAGAGCTCAGCTGCCCCTTCTCTGAAGCTAAGACCTCTTTGTTTTCATTCTAGCAGTCTTGCTCTGCCTTCAAGTTTCAAGACTCCTAATCAGCTTTGAGTGTCAGTGTCCAGATCCTCAATGGCCTAATCGGCCTGGTGGCTTGGTTGCTATGGCAATCCTGCCAAGAGCGTTTCTTCACTAGATAAAATTAAAAGGGAGCTGGAAAGGGGAGTGGCCGGCCTCAGTGGGGAGGGAAGAAGAACTGTAATATGAATATCCTAATTACACTAATTGATAGCCCTTTGTGATTAAAGGCTCATTAATTAAAGGAGGCCAGGGCAGCAGGGGGCTTTGACTGGGAAAAGGGAGCCTCAAACAGGAAGGAAGAGGCTTTTTTTGTTAGACAAACTTGCACAGAGTATTTGCAGGATACAGAAAGCACCACAAGACTGCGACTCAGGGTGAACTCAGTAATTTCCTCTGCCTGTGACTGAATTTTATTTAAAAATCCAGTACCAGATCCCTGTGTTTGGGGCATGTTGGCAGGGAGTTATCAAGACTTACTTTTCTGAGCGGGGGAGGAGCCTGGTTGCCCCACCTTCTGGCCTGGTGATTGAGACCACGTGCCATGTCTTACACCCCAGGCCCGTGGTCCCCAGGGACTTGAGGTGGGGAATGGTTTGCAGCCCTCAGCTACTCAGCTGCCCACGTCTCTCCTGCTTAGATGTGCCTTGTTTTCCTTCCTGTCAGCCTCTCTCCTCTATCCAGTATTCTGGACTCTGTAATCTGCTTAGGTGTCTAATGACTCAGTCATGGCTTAATTGGCCCAAGCTTCTGGTTGCTGTGGTGATGCAGCCAAGAGCTCTGCTCACTACGTTAAAATAAGAGGGACCCTGATGTGGGAGGGGACAGCGTGGGGAGAGGGCTAAGACTGAAAATGAGAATACTCTAATTACACTAATTGATAGCCTTTTGTCATTAAAAGCCCATAAATACAGGCCCCCAGGACCCAAGGCAGAAGGAGCTGAAGTCTTATCAGGGAAAATAATGCATCTAACAAAAGGGAAAATTCTCTTCGTACTAGAGACATTTCCAAGAAGTATTCCAGAGGTTAAGAAAATATTTCGTGTGCTCAGCATCTCAGGGTACGGATTTTGGAAGTACACAGGCAGGTTAGGGGCACAAGTCTTTATTTGCAGAAACCAAGGAGCCCTCAATTGTCAGTCACAGCTGTTCAGATGGGAAACTGAAGCTGAGAAGTGGGATGGGACTGGAACTGAATCACATGCTAGGCTAGTGGTAGAGCTGTGACTGGAGTTCAGAGTTCTTGGTGACCACGCCAGAGCTCTCTATACAACCTCAGTCAGCTTCCACTTGGAGACCAACATGGTCAAACCCTTCATTTTACTGACAAAGAGATGAACCAGAGAAGGGAAGCAACCTGTCCAGGGCCACATGGTCCCTTTGGGATGAGAACGCCAACTCTCCTGGCTTTTAACACAGACCAGGTAAACAGTGAGTACTTTGAGAACTAGGGCATGGACAGTGGCAACAGGGAAGAGAGCACTTTAACAAGGAATTCTGCAGGGTTTGTGAGCTAGGATGGGAACGTTTCTCACCTACGTGGCGAGAGGGCATTGGTGCCGATAACAGGGGGAGGGGGAAAAAGGAACAAAGGAAGAAAGGAGAGAGACAAACACCTCCTTGTCTATTACTGAGATTTTCATTGGAAATAGTCCTTTCCTTGAGCGATGTCTGGAAATGATACACAGAGATAACCAAGAGGAGCACGACACTAATTTGCAGATGTCTAAGGGGCAACAATCAGTGTAGAGATGGGGAAACTAGGACACTCAGGGTGAGGAAATGACATCCCCAAATTCAGACACGGGGTTACTGGCAAAGCTGTGCGTGGATCTCAGACTTATGACGACCATGCCAGGGCTCTGTCTAGCAGGAGTGCCAGACAGCAGTAAGAGTGCTTACTATGTACGTGGGACTTCTCTAGAAATAAACCATGGGGAGAGTATGCTCACACGTGGGTGTCAGGGGATGTGATGGGACATGGGTATCCCCTACCCACTTTCCTGAAGGGTCCTGGTGCCCCTCCTTCTGACTGTGGGAAAAGGTTACATAGCTCTAATGAGAAAGATTTTAAAGTACAGAAGGAGAATATGATGATGACTGTGGTCAGAATTGACATGGAAAGAGTGAAAACAGAAGGTAATGGGAAATCAGAGGGGGCCTATAATGGACTAGTCTGATGTGTCAAAAGGATTGGAAAGTTCTACAAGAATTTCTTTGGTAAGTATATCAAGAATGTAGGGGACTGGGGAAATCTCAGAAGCTGGTTTCAGAGGTAAGACACTTAATATCAACCAGGGAAATGGTGACAACAGGAAAGAGGAGGCATGACCAGGGGGCTCTGCAATGCTTAGCTGAATATAGGTATCTGGAGAGGAGGGTGGAGGTGGAATGAGGGTCCTAAGTGTACAACTAAAGGAGTGCTGGAGCTGTTATTAAGGAATGGAAAAAACAAAGGAGAGAGGAAAGAAGGGAGAGGGAATATGGGGCAAAGGAAACAGAGAGGGAGAAGAAGAAGGAGGAGAAGGACAAGGAGGAGGAGGATGAAGAAGACAGAGAAATAGGAGCAGGAGGGGGAGAAAAGGAGGAGGTGGTGGAAATAAATAGGAAGAAATAGAGGAGAAGGAGAAAAGGGAGAATAGACAGAACCTTGTCTATTACCGTGACTTTTGTTTGAAAAAGTCAGACACTCATCATTCTCCACCCCACAGCAGCTAGAGGTGATTTGCAGCTGTGTATGTGGGATGTGTGTGTGTGTGTGTGTGTGTGTGTGTGTGTGTGCGCGCGCGTGCGCATGTGCGCGTGCACGCACGCACGCATGTATACACACAAATACATATATATTTTGTCTAGGTTATCCTCTCAGGTGGATACAAAATATAGGGGCTGAGAGAGAGGTGACCAACACCCTGGTGGTTGCTCCCCTCCTTGAGGAAAGCACCTTTCCTTCCCTCTCTTGACATTCCTCTCCTGCTCCATTTACAGTCTCTTTCTAGAAACCCCTCCAGGTTCCAGGTCTGCGCTCCTCCTGGTGGGCAGACCTGCTCCTTTTGAACACACAGCATAGTCATAATCAGAAATGCAGTTCTGGACATCCCATGACCAGGCATGCAAACCAGGACCAGACAGATCTGGAAGGAGCAGACAGCCAGGAGTGGTCACAGGGGTGGGGAGGGGAGGTCCACTGGACCATGGACAGAAGCTGCCTCCTTCTCTTTCTCCTTAGCACAGCTGAATGCCCCACTCTTCTCAATCACAAAATAATCGCCCAGTTCAGTCCTTCATTTCAGGAGCTCATGAAACTCATTTTATTAGTCAAGGATCAGCTTGATACAAAAACCAGACAAAGATCCCATAAAAAGTGAAGTCGCAGGCCAATATCACCGACAAATTTAGGTGTGAAAGTCCTCAACAAAATATTAGCAAACCAAATCCAACATTACATTAAAAAGATCATATACCATCATCAAGAGTTGTTTATCCCAGGGATGTAATTAAGTTTCAATATCTGCAAATCAACCAATGTGATACATCACATTAAGAAACTGAAGAATAAAAACCATACGATCACCTCAATAGATGCAGAAAATGTTTTCACAAAATTAAACATCTATTTATGATAAGAACTCTCAAAAAATGGGTATAGAGGGGACCTACGTCAACATAATAAAGGCCATATATGACAAGCCCACAGCTAACATCGTATTCAATGGTGAAAAGCTGAAAGCATTTCAACTAAAATCAGGAACAAGATGAGAATGCCCACTCTGGCCATTTTTTCCAATATATTATTGGAAGTACTAGCCACAGCATTCAGACAAGTAAAATAAACAGAACCCAAATTGGAAGGGAAGTAGTAAAACTGGCACTGTTGTTGATGACATGATATTATACACAGAAAATCCTAAAGATGCCCCAAAATATTAGAAGTTACCAAAGAATTCAGTAAATTGTGAGGTACAAAATTAGTATACAGAAATCTGTTGCATTTCTATACACTAACAACAAACTATTAGAAAGAGAATTTAACAAAATCCCATTTACAGTCACGTCAAAAGGAATAAAATACCTAGGAATAAATCTAACCAAGGATCTAAAAGTTGTGTACTCTGAAAACTCTAAGACACTGATGAAAGTAATTGAAAACATCACAAACAGTTGGAAATATATATCATGTTCATAGATTGGAAGACTTAATATTATTAAAATGTCCATACTTCCCAAGGCAATCTATAGACTCAATGTAATGCTTACAAAACATCACTGCCATTTTTCACAGAACTAGAACAAATTGTTCTAAATTTTGTGTGGAAATACAAAAGACTCTAAACAGCCAAAACAAGCTCAAGAAAGTCAAACAAGATAGGAGGTATCACAGGCCTTGATTTCAAACTATACTACAAATCTGCAGTCATCAAAACGGTATGGTACTGGCACAAAAACAGACACATAGATCAATGGAACTGAATAGAGAAATAAAAATGGACCAACTCTTATATGGACAACCTACCTATGGCAAAGGAGGCAAAAATATACAATTGGGAAAAGACAACCTCTTCCATAAATAGTGCTGGAAAAATTGGACAGTTTCATGCAAAAGAATCACACTGGACTGCTTTCTCATACCATACACAGATATAAACTCAAAATGGATTCAAGACTTAAATATAATACTTGAAACCATAAAACTTCTAGACAAAATCATAAGCAGTGCACTCTTTGACACTGGTCTTAGGGATACTTTTTTCAGATGTGTCTCATCAGGCAAAGGAAATAAAAGCAAAAATATGTGGGACTACATCAGACTAAAAAGCTTTTGCACAGTGAAGGAAACTACCAAAAACAAAACAAACAAAACGGAAACAAAAACAAAGTCACCTACTGACTAGGAGAAGATATTTGCAAGCAGTATATCTGACAAGGGGTTAATATTGAAAATATAACAAGAATTAATACAACTCAACATCAAAGTAACAAAGAACCTGATTTTAAAAATGGAAGAGGACTTGAATAGACATTTTTCCAGCAAAGATATACAGATGACCAATGGGAACATGAAAATATGCTCATCATTACTATTAGGGAAATGCAAATCAAATCCACAATGAGATATCACCTCCACCTGTCAGAATGGCCATTATCAAAAAGATAACAAATAACCAGTGTTGGCAATTATATGGAGAACCCTCATGCACTAATGGTGGGAATGTAAATTGGTACAGGCACTATGGAAAACATTATGGAGATTCCTCAAAAAGAATTAGAAATATATGATCAAACAATTTTTCTTCTGGGCATTTATCAAAAGAAAATAAGAACACTAATTAGAAAAGATATATGCACCCCTATGGTCATTGCAGCATTATTTACAATAGCCAAGATATGGAATCAACCTAAGTGCCCATCAATAGATAAATGGAAAAGAAAATAAGGTGTATATGTACAATGAAATATTAGTCAGTCATTAAAAAGAATGTAATCTTGCCATTTGTGACAACATGGATGTACCTAAACAGTATTATGCTAAGTGAAATAAGTCAGAAAGAGAAAGACAAATACTGTATGATTTCACTTTTACGTGGAACCTAAGAAACAAAACAAATGAACAAACCCAGCCAAAGACAGTCATACATACAGAGAACAAACAGGTGGTTGCCAAAGGGGAGGGGGCTGGGAGAAAGAGAGAAACAGGTAAGGGAGATAATGAGGTACAAACATTTTCAGTTACAAAATAAATGAGACACAGGTATTAAATGTACAGTGTGGGGAATATAGTTAATTATGTTGTAATATCTTTGTATGGTGACAGGTGACAACTAGACTTATCATGGTGAACATTTTGAAATACATAGAAATACTGAATCATTATGCAGTGTACCAGGAACTAACATAGTGCTGGAGGTCAATTATACTTCAAAAACAAGCAAACACCATCGTAGAAAAAAGAGTTCAGATCTGTGGCTACCAGAGGCATGGAGTTGTAGGAGGGGGAATTAGATGAAGGTAGTCAAAAATACAAACTTCCAGTTATAAGATAAATAAATACTAGGGATGTACTATATGATAAAGATAATTGACACTCCTCTACCATCAAGGAATTATCACAAGGAAAAACTTTTTCTTCTATTTCTTTGGTGTCGTATCTTTGAGATGATAGATGTTCATTAACCTATCATGGTAATCATTTCAAGATGCATATAGGTCAAATCATTATGTTATACATCTTATACAGTGTTGTATGTCAATTATATCTCAATAAAACTGGAAAAATATAAAGGAAATGAAAACACTATCTTGGATAAAAGATGCTTTAAAACAAATAAAGATTATGTTTGATGGGTTCATCTGTAGACTACACACAACCAAGGAAAGAATCAGAGAGCCTGGTTAATAAAACTTTCCAAACTATAACAGAAAAAGAAAAAAATAATTAAAGAAGAAAAAAACAGGTCAGTTGCATTTCTTTACGCTAATGATGAATCAACAGGAAAAGAAACAAAAGAAAAAATCTCTTTTAAAAATAGCACCCAAAGTAATAAATAGGAATAAATAAATAGGAATAAATCTAACCAAGGAGGTGAAAGACTTATACATGGGGAACTGCAAAGCATTGATTAAGGAAATTAAAGAAGACTTAAAAAATGGAAAGATATCCCATGCTCTTGGATTGGATGAATCAATATTGTTAAAATGGTCACACTGCCAAGGCAATCTACAGATGTAATGCAATCCCTATCAAATGACCCAGGACGTATTTCACAGAACTAGAACAAATCATAATAAAATTTATATGGAATCACAAAAGACCCAGAATTGCCAAAGCACTACTGAAGAAAAATAATGAGGCTGGGGGAATAACCCTCCCAGACTTCAGACAATACTACAGAGCTACAGTAATCAAAACAGCATGGTACTGGTACAGAAACAGACATATGGACCAGTGGAATAGAATAGAGAGCCCAGACATGAACCCACAAACTTTTGGTCAACTAATCTTCGACAGAGGAGGCAAAACATACAGTGGAATAAAGACAATCTCTTCAGCAAATGGTGTTGGGAAAACTGGACAGCAGCATGTAAATCAATGAAGTTAGAATACTCCCTCACATCATACACAAAAATAAACTCAAAATGGATTAAAGACTTGAACATAAGACAAGACACAATAAACCTCCTAGAAGAAAACTCAGGCAAAACATTATCTGACATACATCTCAAAAATGTTTTCCTAGGGCAGTCTACACAAGCAACAGAAATAAAAGCAAGAATAAACAAATGGACCTAATTAAGCTTACAAGCTTTTTCACAGCAAAGGAAACCATAAGCAAAACAAAATGACAACCTACAGAATGGGAGAACGTTTTCGCAAATGATGAAACTGACAAAGGCTTGATCTCCAGAATACATAAACAGCTCATATGACTTAGTAAGAAAAAAACAAACAACCCAATCCAAAAATGGGCAGAAGACCTAAGCAAGCAATTCTCCAAGGAAGACATATAAATGACCAATAGGCACATGAAAAATGCTCAGTATCGCTAATTATCAGAGAAATGCAAATCAAAACTACAATGAGGTATCACCTCACACCCGTCAGAATGGCCATCATTCAAAAGTCCACAAACGATAAATGCTGGAGACGGTGTGTAGAAAAGGGACCCCTCCTACACTGCTTGTGGGAATGCAGGTTGGTGCAGCCACTGTGGAAAACAGTATGGAGATTCCTCAAAAGACTAGGAATAGACTTACCATATGACCCAGTAATCCCACTCCTGGGCATATATCCAGAAGGAACCCTACTTCAGGATGACACCTGCACCCCACTGTTCATAGCAGCACTGTTTACAATAGCCGAGACATGGAAACAGCCTAAATGTCTATCAATAGATGACTAGATAAAGAAATAGTGGTTTATTTATACAATGGAATACTACTCAGCAATAAAAATGATAAAATAATGCCATCTGCAGCAACATGGACGGCCCTGGAGAATGTCATTGTAAGCGAAGTAAGCCAGAAAGAGAAAGAAAAATACCATATGATATCACTCATATGTGGAATATAAAAAAAAAAAAGACAAATGAACTTATATATAAAACAGAAACAGACTCACAGACATAGAATACAGACTTGCGGTTGTCAGGGGGGAGGGCAGTGGGAAGGGATAAACTGGGAGTTCAAGATTTGCAGATACTGACTGCTATATATAAAATAGATAAACAACAAGTTTATACTGTATAGCATAGGGAAATACATTCAGCATCTTGTAGTAGCTCATGGTGAAAAAGAATATGAAAATTAAAAAAATATATATATAAATGTATATATATTCATGTATGACTGAAGAATTGTGCTGTACACCAGAAATTGACAGAACATGGTAAATTGACTATACCCCATTTTTAAAAAGAGAAAAAAAGAAGAAACAGCAACAAGTGTATATTGTATAGCACAGGGCATTTTAGCCACTATCTTGTAATAACTTTTAACAGAGTATAATGTGTAAAAATACTGAATCACTATGCTGTACACATTAGGTGAATGTAATATTGTAAATCAACTATACTTCAATAAAAAGAGAAAGAAAAACAGAACAGGATATCTGAGTATTGTGAGATAATGTCAAAAGTCATAACAAATACATAACTTGAACAACAGAAGAAGAATGAGAGAACGAACCAAAAGGAATATTTTAATAATAGAGTATTTTCCAAAATCAGTAACACAAAATTAGGGCTACCAGAAACTCAGAGTATACCAAGTAGGAGTAAATAAAAACAAAACAAAGCACCTAGGCATATCATATTCGAATTGCAGAAAACAAAATGCAAAGAGAAAATCTTAAAAAGTAGCTAGAGGGTAAACATCTTTCATATAGGTAAAAGAAATTAAAAAAAAACAGTGGAAAATTTGTCAGTAAAAATACAAGCAAGAAGAGAGTAGAACAAAAAATTTAAAGTTTTGAAAGGAAAATAGAAAAAAATGCCAACCTAGAATTCTATATACAGGAAAATTATCCTTCAAAAATGAATAAAAATAAAAGCTTTTCCATACAACAAAATGAGGGAATCAAAACCAGCAGACATGCCTTGGAATAAATATGTTTTTAAATTATTTAAAAGAAAAATAATGCGGGTCAGAAAGTTGAATCTATATAAAGACAGGAAGAGTGCCTGAAAAGTAATAAAAATGTCATAAATATATTTATTTTTCTTATTCATATTTGATAGAAAAGATAATTATGTGTTTGGAGCAATAATAACACAGCAATGTATTGATGATTATAACATAGGGATAAGTGAAAAGCATGATAGCAATGTTACAAGTTACTTGAGGAGGGGGGGGATTCTGTTATATTCCTGCACTACACATGAAGTGTATATTGTTATTTGAGGTGGACTTACATTACCTTAAGATGTATATCAAATTCTAGGACAAGGACTAAATTTTTTAAAAGAGTTAATGATATGCCAATAGAAGAGAGAAAATGGAATCAAATAAAATTCTCAATTAAAACTAGAGAGGGCAGAAAAAGAATAAATGTACAGAGAGTTAAAATATAGTTTATATTAATCCAACTATATTAATAACAATTAAATATGAGTAATTAAGTGCATTAATTAAAAGGTAGAAATTAATTTTAAAAGGTGTCAGAGTAGACAAACAAGTCCAAAATATATGTAGTCTACAAAGTCCAATTTAATTAAAAGACTTAAAAAGCTTAAAATAATGGAGAGATATACTGTGTTAACTAATCAAAAAACTGGAATATCTATATTAATTTCAGACTAAACAGATTTTGGACAAGGAAAATTATCATGGATATTTCTACAAGAGGACATACCAGTTCTTAATGTGTATTCACCTAACAATAGAGTGTTAAATTGCCTGAGTCTGAAACTGATAGAACTTCAAGGTTCTATTGCAGTTGAAGATGTCCATACCCCCCTATCAGTAAGTATGCAATAGATACATCAAGCAGATAGAAAGTCAATAAGGATACAGTTGATCTGAACAGCATGCTCAATCCACTTGATCTAACTGACATTTATAAAATACTCCATTCCAAAAAAACAGAATGCCCTTCTTCTCAAGGTCATATGAAACATTCCCCAAATAGACCACATTCTGGGTCAAAAAACATACCTTAACAAATATAAAGAATAGAAATAATGCAAAGTATGTTCTCAGACCATAATGGAATTAAACTGTACATCAATAACAAAAAGATGGCTTGAAAATCCTTGCCAGTATTTGGAAAGAACACTATACTTTTAAGAAACACATGGGTCAATGAAGAAGTAAGTTTCAAGATAAATTAAAAGTATCACTGATAATTCAAATTAAAACTTATCAAGATTTTGAGGATGCAGCAAAAACCAGTGTTTAAAGGGACACTTTTTTTTTTTTTTTTTGGAGGGATAGGTAATTAGGTTTATTTTTAGAGGAGGTACTGGGGATTGAACCCAGGACCTCATGCATGCTAAGCATGTGCTCTACCACTTGAGCTATACCCTCCCCACTAGAGGGATATTTATAACATTACGTGCATGCATTAGAAAAGAAGAAATATCTAAGATCAATTAGCATTAAATACAGGTATTAGAAAAGAAGAAATATCTAAAAATCAAACATCTAAACTTCCCCCTTAGGAAAAAAGAGAAACAAACAAGCGAAAAATACTAATAAAAATTAGAATAGAAATCAATGAAAATGAGAACAGAAAATGGTAGAGAAATTCAACAAAACCAGAAGCTAGTTCTTTGGAGAGATCAATATGTCTAGCCAGACCAACCATGAAAAAAAAGAAGATGCCAATATTATGTGTAAGAGGGGTCATCCGCTACTGATCTTATAGACATTAAAAGGATCATGTAAGAACACTATGCACAAAGTTATGCCCATGCATTTAGTAACTTCAACGAAGGACAAACTCCTTAAAGACACACACTAAAAAAACTCACACAAGGAGACATAGATCATCTGAATAGGCCTATATCTATTAAAGAAATTAATCAATAATTAATAATCATCACCAAAAAAATCACTGGGCTCAGATGACTTTCTGGTAAATTCTATCAATCATTTAAGGAAGGAATTATATTAATTCTCCACAATAACTTCCAGAAAGTAGAAGCAGACAGAAACCAGAGGAAAAAAAGATTACATATAGGGGAACAATGATAAGTTTTCCACTGATTTCACAACAGAACCCATGGAGCATGGAACATAATGGAATGGTATCTTTAAACTGCTGATAGCAAAATCCTATCAACTTTTAGAATTCCATGTGCAACCAAAAATTCCTTTAAAAATAATTAAAGATATCTTCAGATATAAAACTGAGAGGGGTTTTTTTTTTGGTCTCCAGCAAGCCTAACTACAATAAATGCTCAAAGAAAATTTCCAAGATGAAAGGAAATATTACCAGGTGGAGGTCTATACCTGCAGGAAGAAAAAAGCACCACAAATAGTAAATATATAAGATATTTTTAAATATCTTTGAGATATAAATCTATCTAAAACTATTTAAAATACTATAGATATTTTAAAGCAAAGATAAAATCATTACATTGTGGGGATTATAGCGTGTGTGGAATGAAAGTATCCGACAACTGTGCAAAGGATGTGAGGCACTGAGTTCCTGTGCTGGATATCAGTCATGGATATTCATGAATATTCCAGTCCATGAATATCAGTCAGCCCTCCCCTTCCAAACCAGGCTTGGATTAAAACTCTTCCAGGATAACAGAAGCAGAGTTTATGAAAAAGGTTGAAGGACTTAAAGTTCCTGAAGTGTCCATAGAACTGTCCTGTCCTTGTCTTTCCTCAAGATCAAATTCAGGCAGTGGTGTGTTGGTAAACTGGCACTGCAGGGAGGTTCTCATATGTAGTGTTTGCTACTGTCCACGCTGTAAATGATCTCACCATGACCAATTTCAAGCTGCTAATAGTTTAACAACCTGCTCATAAAATTCCTGATTATTTATCTGTTGGCTCTCAAGCACAGAACTAGGCAGTTGCAATTCCACCGAGTCCAGATCAAAACACATTATTTCTCTATTTCATTGTAAAATGTAGTTGTTTATGGAGTCAAAAAGCCTGGGTTAGACTCCTATATCAACTATTTCAGTGTGGGTGGCTTTGGTATGATACCTACCCTCTTTTTGCCTTAAAATCCTTGTCGATAAATTGGAGATAATGTTACTACATTCTCCATAGTTTTATTGTGAGACTTGAATGTCATAATGCTCATGATGTTTAGAAATACGGCTCTTCCAAGAACCCCTGTACAACAGTATTGGTGGAAAAGGGGAAGGAATCCAAGGGAAATGAACTAGAAGTGACATCTGAGGAGTCTTTATGTTCTGTGCTTATTTCCAAAGAAAGAATGCAAAAAAATTTTCCTTAAGACTCACCTAATGGAGACTCTGATTCATCGCAGCAAGAGGCCCAGGGAAGGTGTTCTAATCTGAGCATAGAGAGAGGGGTTCACACAGGGGAAGGGGCTAAGGAATTATCTTAAATTATCTTAAATATCTCCTACCTTGTCCTTGGAGGAAACTTCACAAATCCATTTTCATCTATTCATTTGCCATAAACTTACGATTGAAAACAGATCTGCTATGGATCAACAGAGCACTAGGATGATTCATCTCAGATTCACTGATTGTGGTGGAACTCATGACTCCAGTTCAAAAGAGCTAAGCTATTCATTGGGTTCTTGAAATATCCTGAAATATCTTGAAATATCAGTCCTGCTAACCCTCTAGATGGGCTCACAACTGGAAGGGTTCCTGTAAGGAGAAACTATGTATTAGAGGAGAGTCTGCACAGCGGTAAAGATCCAGGCGCAAAAGAAAAAAGACAGAATGAGCAAGAAGTTTGGCCAGGAATTTTAGGAGACTCACTACGTTGGAAGGTGGCTATATTTGTGTGGGTCTATTTTTGGATTCTCTATTTTGTGTCCCTGATGTATATGCCTATACCTGCATCAAAACCACATCATTTTAATTACTGTAGTCTTATACTTAATATTAAAATCAGGTAGTGTGATTTTTCCAAATGTATTATATTTGTCTTCAAAATTGGTTTAGCTATTCTTCTTCCTTTGCCCTTTCATAGAATTTTTTTTAAACAGTCTATCCTTACAAAAAAAATCCACTTTGATTAGTATTGCATTGAAACTATAGATTGGTTATGGAGAATTCACATATTTATGATAAGAATTCTAATCTATGAATGTAGCATGTTGCTCCATTTATTTAGGTATCTTTTGATTTCCTTCATCAACTTTTTATAGTTTCCAGCATAAATAACTTGTACACATATCATTAGATTTATAACTAAGTATTTCATATTTATTAGAGCAATTATAAGTGGTTTCAAGTTTTTAATTCCAGTTTCTATTTGTACATTGAAAATAGACAGAAATGTGATTGATTTTTGTTTGTTGACTTTTTACCTGGCAAACTTGCTAAGCTCACTTATTAGTCCTAGAATTTTTGTAGATTCCTTGGGATTTACTACATGGATAATTGTGTTGCCTGAAAACAGGAACTGTGTTATTTCTCTCTCTAGGTACGTCTTTTATTTCTTTTTCTTTCCTTCTTGCATTGGCTAAGAGCTCGTATGATGTTGAGTGTGAATGGTGAGCATAGTGCCATGTTCTTAACTTTAGGGGGAAAGCACTATGTCTCTCACCATTATGATAATATCTGTAGTCTTTTTGTAAATAACTTGTATTAATTTGAGAAACATCCTTTCTTTGACCAGTTCCTGAGAATTTTTATTATAAAAGGGATTGTACCCTGTCTTATGGTTATTCTGAATTAACTGATATGATCATGCACTTTTAATTCATTACACATTCTATAGGGTGAATTGAAATGAATTTAATATACTGAACCAAATAAACAGCTCATATGACTTAATAAAAAGAAAACAACCCAATCCAAAATTGGCCAGAAGACTTAAACAAGCAATTCTCCAAGGAAGACATACAAATGACCAATAAGCACATGAAAACATGCTCAATATCACTAATTATCAGAGAAATGCAAGTCAAAACTACAATGAGGTATCACCTCACACCAGTCAGAACAGCCATCATTCAAAAATCCACAAATGACAAATGCTGGAGAGGCTGTGGAGAAAAGGGAACCCTCCTACACTGCTGGTGGGAGTGCAGTTAGTTTGGTCCAGCCACTGTGGAAAACAGTATGGAGATTCCTTAAAAGGCTAGGAATAGACTTACCTTATGACCCAGGAATCCTGCTCCTGGGCATATATCCAGAAGGAACCCTACTTCAAAATGACACCTGCACCCCTATGTTCATAGCAGCACTATTTACAATAGCCAAGACATGGAAACAGCCTAAGTGTCCACTGACAGATAACTGGATAAAGAAGTTGTGTATACAGTGGAATACTATTCAGCCATAAAAATGACAACATAATGCCATTTGCAGCAACATGGATGTTCCTGGAGAATGTCATTTGAAGTGAATTAAGCCAGAAAGAGAAAGAGAAGTATCATATGAGATCGCTTATATGTGGAATCTAAAAAAAAAAGTGAACATAAAATACAAAACAGAAACAGACTCATAGACATAGAATACAAACTGTGGTTGCCAGGCGGGAGGGGTGTGGGAAGGGACATACTGGGAGTTCGAAATTTGTAGATACTGACAGGTATATGCAGAATAGATAAACAAGACTACACTGTATAGCACAGGGAAATGTATAGAAGATCTTGTGGTAGCTCACAGTGAAAAAGAATGTGACAATGAATATATGTATGTTCATGTATAACTGAAAAATTGTGTTCTACACTGGAAATTGACACAACATTGTAAAATGACTATAACTCAATTAAAAATAAAATAAAATAAAATAAAATACTGAACCAGTCCTGCATTTCTGGGATAAACCTCACTCAGTAATGGCATATTATTCTTACAAATTTTGCTGTTTTCAAGTTGTGAACATTTGCCTGTTTTCGTATCTATGTTCCTGAAGGAGAGTGTTCTATATAATGTTCACTTGTTTTACTGTCTGGTTTGGAGTTCTGGCCTCATGAGTTGGGACGTGTTCTCTCTTTTACTATGTTTTGGAGGCAATTGTGTAGAATTAGCATTAATTCTTTCAAAAATATTTGGTGGAATTCGCTAGTTAAATCATGTTGGCCTGAGATGTTTTCTTCAGAAGATTGATAACAAAAATTCAATTTATTTAAGAGTTGTACGGGTTTTCAAAGTATCTATTTCATATTTTATGTATTGTAGTAGTTTGTTGTTTTTCAAGGTATCAGTCTCTTTCATCTAAGTTATTGAGCTTATTTCCACAGTTATTTGATGTATTCCTTGATTGTCTTTTTAATGTCTGTCGTGTGTATAGCTGCATCATTTCTTCCTTTCCAGATATTAGTAAGTTTTGTCTTCTCTCTTTTCTTCTTCATCCTTCCTAAAAGTTTATCAATTTTACTGGTTTTTTCAAAGACATAGGTTTTGGTTTTATTGATTTTTCTATTGTTTTCCTGTTTTCAACATCAATTTTCTCTCTGACCTTTATTACTTTCTTTCTTCTTTATTTTTATTTTTCTCTTTCTATTTTGTAAAGATTAAAGTTTGGATTACAGAATTTAGATATGTCTTCATTTAAAATGTATATATTTAATGCTGTATATTTCCTTCCAGCACTGCTTTGGCTGTATCCCACACTTCTGATATTTGTATTTTCACTTTTATTCATTTCTAATCTCCCTCAAAGACTACTTATTTGACTTATGGATTATTTAGAAGTATGTGATTTGGGGTTCTTTCTGCTATTCTGCTGTTATTGATTTCTATTTTAATTCCTTTACAATCAGAGAACATACTTTGTGTGTGAGTGCAATCTTTTTATCTTCTAAGTTTGATTTATGACACCAGATATGGTTTACTTCAGTGAATGTTCCATATGCACTTGAAAAAATGTGTACTTTGTTGTTGTTGGGTGGAGTGTTCTATAAACATCAAGTAGATCCAGTTGGTTGGTTGAGCTGTTCCATTCTATATCCCCCCTCATTTGGGGTCTTGTCCTATTACTGAGAGAGGATTATTGAAGTCTCCTGCTGTAACTATGTAATTGTCTTTATCTTTTCAGTTCTCTCTCTTTTTGCTTTCTGTAATTTTAACCTTTGTTGTTAGGTGCATACACATTTAGAATTGTAATATCTTCTTGGTGAATTTATCTTTTTATCAATATGACACTGTGTTGGATATCTCCAAAGCCACCCTCAGATTTGACAATCCAGTAGAAGAACTTGGAAAAGTTGTTATACTCATGGTTATAGTTTATTACAGAAAAAAGATATGGATTAAAATCAACAAAGGGAAAAGGCACAAGGGGCAAAGTCCAGGAGAAATCAGATGCCAAGCCTCCAGGTGTCTTCTCTCAGCGGAATCATATGTACACACTTATTACCATTCCAGCAATAATGTGTAACAACATGTATGGAGTGTTGCCAACCAGAGAAGCTCACATGAGCCTTGGTATCTAGGGTTTCTTTCTTTCTTTTCCTTTTTTTTTTTTGAGGTTAACATTGGTTTATAACATTATGTAAGTTTCATGTGTACAATTATAACTCTACTTCTGCACACACTAGAGTGTGCTCACCACAAATAATTTAGTTTCCATCCATCACCATACAGTTGACCCCCTCTAACCAGGGCTTTCATTGGAGGTCAGTCACATAGGCACATGGCCATTTACAGGAAAAATGTGCTGGTCCCTTGTTCAGACCATTTACATTTAATACAATTATTGATATATTTGGAATGGATCTAACATTTTATTTTTTTGTTCTCTTTTTGTTTCCTCATTTCCCCCTTCTTTTTCATTGTTTCTTTTCCTTTATTCTGTTTTCATTTGTTTCCCTTTGCTACCATCTTTTCAGATATTCAAACTTTTTCATATTCCATTTAAATTTATCTATTGTGATTATTATATCTTTGTATATTTTTAGTGAAGTGGGATGACAAAAACATATTTAACATTTCACAGCATATTTCAAATCAATATTTCACCACTTAAATTGAAATGTGCAAATCTTATCACTATATAGGGGTCTTTATTTTCCCCTATTTTTGCTATAGTTCACAAGTATTTCATTTACATACATTTTAAACCCTATCAGAATGTGTTATATTTTATACTATCAACTAGCAAATGTATTTCATTTTATTTTACTATTTTTATAACATTTTGATTGAGTTATAGTCATTTTATAATGTTGTGTCAAATTCCAGTGCAGAGCATAATTTTTCAGTTATACATGAACATATATATATATATTCATTGTCACATTTTCTTTCACTGTGAGCTACCACAATATCTTGTATATATTTTCTTGTGTGGTACAGTATAATCTTGTATATCTATTCTGCATATGCCTGTCTGTATCTATAAATTTTGAAGTCCCAGTCTGTCCCTTCCCACACCCCCGCCCCCTTGGCAATGACAAATTTGTATCCTGAATCTGTTTCTGTTTTGTATTTATATTCATTTTTTTTTAGATTCCATATATGAGTGATCTCATATGGTATTTTTCTGTCTCTTTCTGTTTCTGGCTTACTTCACTTAGAATGACATTCTCCAGAGACATACATGTTGCTGCAAATGGCGTTATGTTCTCGTTTTTAACGGGTGAATAGTATTCCATTGTATACACAACTTCTTTAACCAGTTATCTGTTGATGGACATTTAGGCTGTTTCCATGTCTTGGCTATTGTAAATAGTACTGCTATGAACATTGCGGTGCAGGTATCATTTTGAAGTAGGGTTCCTTCTGGATATATGCCCAGGAGCAGGATTCCTGGGTCATATGGTAAGTCTATTCCTAGCCTTTAAAGGAATCTCCATAATGTTTTCCACAGTGGCTGGACCAAACTGCCCTCCCACCAGCAGTGTAGTAGGGTTCCCTTTTCTCCAGAGCCTCTCCAGCATTTGTCATTTGCAGATTTTTGAATGATGTCCATTCTGACTGGTGTGAGGTGATACCTCATCGTAGTTTTGATTTGCATTTCTCTGAAAATTAGTGATATTGAGCAAGTTTTCATGTGCTTATTGATCATTTGTATTTCTTCATTGTAGAATTGCTTGTTTAAGTCTTCTGCCCATTTCTGGTTTGGGTTGTTGGTTTGTTTCTTATTAAGTTGTATGAGCTGCTTATATATTCTGGAGATGAAGCCTATGTACGTTTTGTTTGCAAAAATTTTCTCCCATTCCGTAGGTTGTCATTATGTTTTACTTATGGTTTCCTTTGCTGTGCAGAAGCTTGTAAGTTTCATTTGGTCCCATTTGTTTATTCTTGCTTTTATTTCTATTGCTTGGGTAGACTGTCCTAGGAGAGCATTTTTGAGATGTATGTCAGATAATATTTTGCCTATATTTTCTTCTAGGAGGTTTATTGCATCTTGCCTTATGTTTAAGTCTTTGATCCATTTTAAGTTTATTTTTGTGTATGGTGTAAGGGAGTGTTCTAGATTCATTGTTTTACATGCTGCTGTCTGGTTTTCCCAACCCCATTTGCTGAAGAGACTGTCTTTATTCTATTGTATATTCTTGCCTCCTTTGTCGAAGATTAGATGACCAAAAGTTTGTGGGTTCATTTCTGGGCTGTGTAGTCTGGTATGTTAGTTCATATGTCTATGTTTATACCAATACCATGCTGTCTTGATGACTGTAGCTCTATAGTATTTTCTTAAGTCTGGGAGAGTTATTCCTCCAGCCTCTTTTTTTTCTTCAGTAATGCTTTGGCAATTTTAGGCCTTTTGTGGTTCCATATAAATTTTATTACGATTTGTTCTAGTTCTGTGAAATATTTTCTGGGTTATTTGATAGAGATTGCATTAAATCTGTAATTTGCCTTGGGCAGTATGACCATTTCAACATTATTGATTCTTCCAATACAAGAGCATGGGATATCTTTCCATTTTTTAAAGTCTTCTTTAATTTCCTTAATCCATGGTTTATAGTTTTCTGTGTATAATTCTTTCACCTCCTTGGTTAGATTTATTCCCAGGTATTTTATTACTTTGGGTGCTATTTTAAAGGGGATTGTTTCTTTACTATCTTTCTCTGTTGATTCATCATTAGTGTAAAGAAATGCAACTGATTTTTGAACATTAATCTTGTAACCTGCTACCTTGCTGAATTCTTCGATCAGCTCTAGTAGTTTTTGTGTGGACCTTTTTGGGTTTCCTATACATAGTATCTTGTCATCTGTACACAGTGACACTTTTACCTCTTCTTTTCCAATTTGCATCCCTTTATTTCTCTCTCTTGCCTGATTGCTGTGCCTACGACTCAGAAGACTACATTGAATAAGAGTGGTGAGAGTGGGAAGCCTTGTCTTGTCCCAGATTTTAGTGTTAAGCTTTTGAGTTTTTTACCATTGAGTACTATGCTGGCTGTAGGTTTGTCTTATATAGCTGTTATGATGTTGAGATATGTTCCCTCTATACCCACTTTGGTGAGAGTTTTTATCATTAATGGGTGTTGAATTTTATCAAATGCTTTTTATGCATCTATTGAGATGATCATGTGGTTTTTGTCCTTTCTCTTGTTGATCTGATGTATTCCATTGATTGATTTGCATATGTTGAACCACCCTTGTGTCCGTGGGATGAACCCCACTTGGTCATGATGTATAACCTTTTTTATGTGCTGTTGGATTGTATTTGCTAATATTTTGGTGAGGATTTTGTCATCTATGTTCATTAGTGATATTGGTCTATAATTCTGTTTTTTGGTATTGTCTTTGCCTGGTTTTGGTATCAGGGTGATGGTGGCTTCATAGAATGAGTTTGGGAGTATTCCCTCCTGTTCAATCTTCTGAAAGAGTTGGAGAAAGACTGGTATGATTTCTCTTTGTACGTTTTTTAGAATTTCCTGGTGAAGCTGTCTGTTCCTGGACTTTTATCTGTAGGGAGTTTTTTTTTTTTTTTAATTGCTATTTCGATTTCATTTCTAGTGATCAGTTTGTTCAAGTGGTCAGTTTCTTCTTGATTCAGTCTTGGTGGACTGTATGTTTCCAGAAACTTGTCCATCTCCTCTAGGTTATCCACTTTGGTTCCATATAGTTTTTCATAATATTCTCGTATGACATTCTGTATTTCTATGTTATTTGTTGTAATTTTTCCATTTTCCTTGCTTATTTGTGTTCTCTTTTTCATTCATTGTGAATTTGGCCAGACGCTTGTCGATTTTATTTACTTTTTCAAAAAAACCAACTTTTGGTTTGATTGATTTTTTCTATTGTTTTCTTTTAATCCCTATTTTTATTTATTTCCTCCCTGATCTTTATTATTTCCTTCCTTCTGCTGACTTTTAGGTTTTTTTGCTCTTCTTTTTCTAATTCTTTTAGCCAGTGGGTTAGATTGTTTACTTGAGATTATTCTTCTTTTTTGTGGAAGGCCTGTATCACTATAAATTTCCCTCTTAGCACTGCCTTTGCTGTGTCCCATAAATTTTGTGTGGTTGTGTTTTCATTTTCATTTGTCTGAAGGTATTTTTTAATTTTAACTTTGATTTCCTCATTGATCCATTTTTTAAAAATAGCATGTTATTTAATCTCCATGATTTCCTTTTGTTCTTTTTTGTTTTTCTGTAATTGATTTCTAGTTTCATGGCACTGTGGTCAGTAAAGATGCTTGAGATAATTTCTATCTTCTTAAAATTGGTAAGGCTTCTTTTTTGCCGAAGTACATGATCAATCCTAGTAAATGTTCCATGTGCACTTGAAAAGAATGTATATCCTATTTTTGGGGGGTGTAATGCTCTGAAAATATCCACCAAATCTAATTTTTCTATTGTATCACTTAGTTTCTCTGTTGCCTTATTTATTTTCTGTCTGGAAGATCTGTTTAGTGATGTTAATGCGGTGTTAAAATCTCCGACAATGATTGTATTCTCATCAATATCCCCCTTTGTCTCTGTTAGTAATTGTTTATGTACTTAGATGCTCCTTTATTTGGTGCATATATATTAATCAGTGTGATATCGTCACCTTGTATTACTCCTTTAATCATTATAAAATGTCCTTCTTTATTTTTCTTTATGGCCTTTGTTTTAAAGTCTATTTTGTCTGAAATCAGTACTGCTTCACCTGCTTTTTTGCCTTTTCCATTTGCATGGAATATCATTTTCTATCCTTTCACTCTCAGTCTATATGTGTCCTTCTCTCTAAAGTGGGTCTATTGTATACAGCATATTGAAGGCTCTTGCTTTATTATCCAGTCTGCCACTGTATGTCTTTTGATTGGAACATTTAGTCCATTAACATTTACAGTAATTAATGATAGATGTGTGTTTATTGCCATTTTGAACTTATTTTTGCAGTTAATTTTGTATTTCATCTTTGTTCCTTTCTTCTTTTGTGGTTTGTTAATTTTCCGTTGTATTATCTTGGATTTTATTTAGTTTTTGTGACTCACTTATCAAATATATTTTAAAGAAATTAAATATCATGATTTATAGGGTTGTTCAAGTTGTTTATTTATTTATTTATATTCTGCATAGATGTTGTATTCATTTTTTAATGAGGTATTAAATTCTCCAACTATGATTGTAAACTGTTCAATTTTTTTAATATGTGTTTCATTTATTTTGGGGCTCTGTTTTTTTCTGTGTATATGTTGATAATTTCTATATCATCTTGATTAATTGGCCCTTTTATCAATATATGATATCGATCTTTTCTCTTGTAACAGTTTTTTACTTATTGTCTATTTTGTCTGATATTAGTATAGCTATGTCACCTGTCTTATAGTTACTAATTGTATGGAATATCTTTTTATATCCTTTCACTTTTAACCTATTTGTGTATCTTTGGATCTCAGGTGAATCTCATATAGACAGCATAAACACTGGCTCAGGCTTTTAAAATCCATTCTGCCAATCTCTGCCCCTTTTTGTAGAGTTTAATTCATTTATACTTAAAGTAATTATAAATAAGGAAGTGCTTACTTTCACTATCTTGCTATTTGTTGTATTTCTTAGAGCTTTCTTTTTATTCCACATTATCCCATTACTACCTTATTTGTGTTTCATTGATTGTTTTGGTAATGTGTCACTTTGATTCCCTTCTTATCAGCTTTTATGTATATATTTTAGATATTTTCCTTATGCAACTATGGGGACCACAAGTAACACCCTATATTTATAACATTCTAGTTTGAATTGATACCAACTTAGCTTCAACAGTGTACAAAAACTCTACTGCTATACAGCTCTGCACCCCTCTTCATGTTGCCATTGTCCCAAATTACATATGTTTTGTCCACATTAACACAGGTTGATCATTATTGTTTTAGGCATTTGTATTCTACTCATGTAGAAAATAAAAAGTTATAAACCAAAGATAAAAATAATACTAGCTTTTATATTTACTTATATAGTTTAATTTTAGTGTTCTTTATTTTTCATATGGTTTTGAGTTACTGTTTAGTGTCCTTTCATTTCAGCCTGAAGGAATCTCTTTAGCATTTCTTATAAGGGCAGGTCCACTAGCAACAAATTTTCTCAGCTTTTGTTTATTTGGGAGTAAATATTTCTCCTCCAGTTTTGAAGGATAGCTTTGCCTGAGTCAAAAGTGTAGGTTGACAGTTTTTCTTCTTTCAGGACTTAAAAAATTGTAATTCTGTTATTTTCTGTCTTCCATGGTTTCTGATGAGAAATATCCTGTGAATTTTACTCAGCATCCCTTGTACATAATGAGTCACTTCTCTTGCTGTTTTCAAACTTCTCTTTTTGTCTTGGATTTTTTTTTTTTGACAATTTGATTATAATGTGTCTCTGTGTGGATCTCTTTGTGTTTATTCTTTTCAGTTTGTTGAGGTTCTTAAATGTGTCAATTTATGTCTTTGATTAAATTTGGAAAGTTTTCAGCCATTATATCTTCAAATATTACTTCTACCCCCTTTTCTGTCTCTACTCTCTTAGAATTACACCACACGTGGCTAGAAGTTGTTCATTTGTTTTGTAATGTTTTCAATGAATAGCCTCTCTGAGTTCCAAATTAGGTGAAACAAAGATAGGTATTTTGCATTATGCCTACAGGAATCTGACAGGTTATAACTAACAAACAATTCTTTGAGAATAAGGTCTACTCTATGCTCTCTAAAGCAGGGACAGTGTCTCACACTGGGAATGTGTTCTGCCATCTTGAAGACTACCAGCAAGTCAGATAGGCAAGTGGGGTAAGGGTAACAAAATAAACCAGAAAGCTTTCCTGCCATTTTTAACTTTCCTTTTATTGATTTATCATTCACTTAGTTGGCATAATTGTTTTCTGTTTTCCAGAACGGTAAAGTTGATTCTGACAGTTTTTGCTTTACTTTTCAATATCTGTGTGGAGGGGTAGGCCTTTGCAGCTACCTATTCTGCCATACTTGTCTACATCACCTATAGCAGAAGCATCTCTGAAGTAGGGTCATGGTCTAATTATAAAACTCAAGCATGAGAAAGATGTATAAAGTAAATCTAGTTTCTGGTGTTTTTAAAGGAATAGTTATTAAATTATTATCAGTAATCTGTTAAATTTAGTAGGTTTTATCTGGAGAAAATGCAAGAGAGTTTTGTTCTGTTTTGTTTTTCTTAATTGGCAGAGTGCTATAAAGGGCCCAAAGTAACCTAAAGAAGAAAAAGTTATCATGCCGAGAAACACTGTAGTAAATTAATAGAGGGTGTACATATGCAATAATAGCCAAGGTTAATGGTACAATCAAGATAAAGGAAAAGAGAATCTGAAAATTAATCTTATTCCTTAATGTTGGGCAGAAACTGTTTCTGCAGACAGCAGCTTCTGCAGAATTCCTAAGAGTCATCAGTTTGAGGTCTCCAAATGAAAACGGTGTCCCAGTAGTCAAAAGAAAGTGATGTGCATCTTTTTAGTTTTGAAATCTGAATTCAAAGATCAACACCCTGGAGTTTTACTCCTGTTCCAATTTTAAACAGTATCTGATAGACTCCTTTCCATTAAGGCTTAAGGACAATTTTTCTCTGCCCTTTTTTTCTAGAAAACTTAATCACTGTATTTCAGATACTGCAGTCTGTTTAGGTGAGTGTTCTGGAATGCAGATTGGATTCACTGATGATAAAACTGGAGGTATCATACAAGTAATCTGCAAAAATCAGTCATAGCAACATGCAATAATCTAGAATATAGAATTGGAAGTATTTCCTGGAAGGAAATATCTTGTGTGTTCTAGGGGAGAGTCATCTTATTGTCATCAAGGCCAATGGCAATATTTTAGGTCTTGAATGTTTGAGAATTTCTTAGATCTTTGATAATTATAATTTGAGAATTTCATTAGTTCTCTTTACTCTTCCTAAATTTTGTGGATGGCAATAACAGGGAACTAAAATATAAAGCTTTACAGTTATTAAAAAACAGTACTAATAAAATGTGTCCCTAGTACTGGAGAGATAATGATTCCCCAAGAGGGAATATTAAACACAAGCAATTTTTTCAATCATAACTTTCCAGAAAGGTAACACTTTAAGACATCTTTCCAATAAACAAAAGTAATCAGAAAGTACTCATAGATCACTTGCAGATGTTCAAAGGAATCTTGAAACTTTGGATCCTGTCAATGTTCTCTCTTTACTGGCTGTTAGGACTGTGTGATTGGCAGGTAGGATATGCTTTGAAATATTCTCAGTAATACCTTCACAATTATCCGATCAAAGTTGGCTCAATATTGTAGTTTTGTTACTGTGGATAATATCATGGAGCATTTTTTATAAACTCTACTTTTAATGTGGCAGTCTCACTATATAAATACCACATATTCTTTATCCATTCATCTGATAGACACAGATTGCTTCCATGCCTTAGCTATTGTAAATACTGCTGCTATGAATATTAGCATTCATGAATCTTTTCAACTTAGCATTTTCATCTTTTCCAGATATATGCCCAGAAGTGGGATTGCTGGATCATATGGTAACTCAATTTTCAGCTTTTTAAAGAAATTTACATAAGGCTTTCCATAGTGGCTGCACATCTATTTGCATCCTCATCAACAGTGTAGAAGGCTTCCCTTTTCTCCACACTCTCTCCACTATTTATTATTTGTAGGCTTTTTGATGAGAGCCATTTTCACCAGTGTGAGGTCATACCTCATTGTGGTTTTGATTTGCATTTCTCTAATAATTAGCAATGTTAAGCACCTTTTCATGTTTCTTTTGGCCATTTGTATGTCTTCTTTGGGGAAATGTCTACTTAGGTCTTCCATCAATTTTTAATTGAGATTTTTTATTGAGCTGCATGAGCTGTTTGTATATTCTGGATATTGACCCCTGTTGGTCACATTGTTTGCAAATATTTTCTCCCATTCTGTAGATTGTCTTTTTACTTTCCTGATAGTTTCCTTTGCTGTGCAAATGTTTTTAAGTTTTATTAGGTCCTAATTGTTTATCTTTGATTTTAATTATTTTGTCTTGGGAGACTGATCTAAGAAAGTATTGCTACAATAATGTCAGAGGATGTTTTGCCTATGTTCTTTTCTTGGAGTTTTATGGTGTCATGTCTTATATTTAGGTCTTTGAAACATTTTGAGTTTATTTTTTATATGGTGTGAGGGAGTGTTCTGACTTCACTGATTTACATGTAGCTGTCCAGCTTCCCCAACACCACTTCCTGGAGAGATTGTCTTTTCTCCATTATATATGCTTGCCTTCTTTGTTGTAGCTTAATTTCTTGTAGGTGTTTAGGTTTATTTCTGTGCTCTCTATTTTGTTCCATTGATCTATATGTTTGTTTTAAATGCCAGTACTATGCTGTTTTAATTACTGTAGCTTTGTATTATTGTCTGAAGTCTGGTAGGGTTATGCCTCCAGCTTTGGTCTTTTTCCTCAGGATTGCTTTGGCAATTATGGGTTATCTGTGGTTCCATATAAATTCCATATACATATATACATATACACACAGATGCACACTATCAGTATGAATATTTGCTCTTGTATGTTTTGTTAGCTGGCAAGGTTGGGCAAGAAAAACTAATTTAGCCATATGAACTGATTTAATTTCTGTGCAAAGCTTGTATATCAAGGGTACATTCAAGTCTGTGATGACATAGCATGTTTGGCAGTTTTTTGATTTTCTTTTTAAATATAAGCCATCAACATACAGAATGAAGAAGCCTCAACAAATTCAAGAAGATAGAAATTATTTCAAGCATCTTTTCTGACTACAGTGCCATGAAATTAGAAATCAACCACAGAAAAACAATGGAGAAAAACCTGACAGCATGGAGATTAAACAACATGCTACTAAAAAGTCAATGGGTCAATGATGGACTCAAAGAAGAAATTAAAAAATACTTTGAGACAAAGGACAATGAAAACATAACCACACAAAATCTATGGGATGCAGCAAAAGCAGTCTTAAGTTGGAAGTTCATAGTGATACAGGCCTTCCTCAAAACAGAACAATCTCAAATAATCTAACCTACCAGCTAAAAGAACTAGAAAAAGAAGAGTAAACAAAAACAAAAGTCAGCAGAAGAAAGGTAATAATAAAGATCAGGGAGGAAATAAATAAAATAGGGATTAAAAATAGAAAAAAAAATCAATCAAACCAAGAGCAGGTTTTTTGAAAGAGTAAACAAAATTGACAAACCTCTGGCCAGGCTCACCAAGAAGAGAAAAGAGAGAGCACAAATAAACAAAATAACAAAGGAAAATGGAGGAATTACAACCAATACCATAGAAATACAAAATATCATATGAGAATACTATGAACAAGTATATGGAAACAAAACGGATAACCTTGAACAAATGGACAAGTTTTTGGAAATGTACAGTCCAAGAGTGAATCAAGAAGAAACTGACCACTTGAACAAACCAATCAGTAGAATTCTATGATATAGAATTAGCAATAAAAAAAACCTCCCTGCAAACAAAGGTCCAGGACCAGATGGCTTCACTGGGGAATTCTACCAAACATACAAAGAAGAACTCATACCAGTCTCAAACTATTCCAGAAGTTTGAAAAGCAGGGAGTACTCCCAAACTCATTCTATGAAATAATATTCTTTAATAGCACCCCAGCACCCTGGTATCAAGCATATATTGTTTATAGCATCTGTTCCAAGTAGTTGATACTCAGGCTGTACTAATTGTTAATCACTTTGAATATGTAACAATGACTTGTGGCAAATAATGAGTGACTTGGACTAAGAAAAGTCTAGAAGTAGTGGTATATTTATACAGTGGAATACTACTCAGCCATAAAAAATAAAATAACGCCATTTGCAGCAACATGGATGGCCCTGGAAAATGTCATTCTAAGTGAAGTAAGCCAGAAAGAGAAAGAAAAATACCATATGATATCACTCATATGTGGAATCTTAAAAAAAATACATGTGAACTTATATATAAAACAGAAATAGACTCACAGACATGGAAAACAAACTTATGGTTACCAGGGGGGAAGGGTGTAGGAAGGGATAAATTTGGAGTTGAGATTTTCAGATACTGACTTGTATATATAAAATAGATAAACAAGTTTATATTGTATAGCACAGGGAACTATACTAAATATCTTGTAGTAGCTTTTGGTGAAAAAGAATATGAAAATGAATATATGTATATTCATGCATGACTGAAGCAATGTGCTGTACACCAGAAATTGATAGAACATTTTAAACTGACTATACTTCAATAACAAAAAACATACAAAATGAAATGATGAATATCCAATGAAGTTCCTGGAAGTTCTTTAAGGGGTATATAGATAATACTTTAACAACAATCATGGGCTTCCTTTCTTGGGTGAGGGACGGTGGATGGCTAGGGGAGTATTGCAGTAATGGACAGTGATATACAAAAGGAAAACAACATTTCACAGAAAGATAGGCAATTACCCAAAAAGTACTAAATGGGTTTTTAAAAATCAGTGTAGGATACAGTTCAGCATAGGGAACTATAAACCATAGACCAAATCAACTGAAGTTTTCACACATTTTTCTATTGCTGCTACATAGCTCTTAGGTAAAATGTATATATTTTTGTTACTGGATACAACAAAAAACTGAAATAGGCAATAGGACTCTGATTACTACTATGCAAATTAGTGTGTACCCATAGTGCTGGTCCAGAGTTTTCCTGAACAAAAAGGATAAAGAATTTCAGAATATTAGAATCCTAGAAGCAAAGTCTCTTTTGGTACACATTTACTGTATCATCATGGTGCTTAAATGAGAATGCTTCTTTTTTTCTTGAAAATTATATAATCACTGAAAGACATTTATGTTAATATATTTTAATTATGCACAAATTACTTTAAGAGCTAAACACTTTTTTGAGTTTTAATTTGGGGTTTTTTTGGGAGTATAAATCCAAGTTTTGGTAAATAAAAGCGCTCTTAACAGTTTGGAATAAATGAAAATTTGGAGACTGTTTAGAAAAGTGTAATTATTCCTATAAGTCCTTCATTCCTGGGGTAAATGACTAAAACTTCGCATTACTTAGTGCCAATTTTAAGAAATCCAAAGATAGTGAGATCTAAAATTTATCTTATAGCTTTTAAATTCTGAATGTGGGCCTGAATTTATAAAGAGCACTCAAAAATACTTATTAGAGAGGAGAACATATAAGTCATAAGTATCTAAAAGAGAAATAATCAGAGGCTTTTGTAAGAACATGCATAGTAATAAACAACAATAGTTATGAGGAGCTTATCATTTTTCTAAATTAAAGAATTGTTTCTAAACTGATTTTAGAATATTGTAAAAAGTACTGAGAGACTTTGAATTTCAGCTCAGAGAAGGGGAGAGCTGGAAAGAGCATTGCTCTTGCTCTTACAACAAGAAAAAAGCTGGACATACAGAAAATCAATGACTTTTCTTGATCCTGTCAGATAACTAAGACACCAGGACAAACAACTAACACAAAAACTGAGGTAAGACAGGCACCTGCAGGTAAAAAGAGGGCCTACGCTTTTGCTTATCTGGAGCAGATGCTCCCAGAATCCATATAAGCTAGTAGGAAGATTCAGCCAAAAATTTTTTTGGACAAATTGCTAAAGCCTGAGAGTAAGCTAGCAAGAGACTGATGTCTCCAGAAGGATGTAGATATAAGTCACTTTGTGTGCTCTTTCAGGATTTTCTTCCCATAAAATGTGCTAAGCATGCAAAAAAAAAAAAGAAGATCAAGGAGAAATGTGATACATTTTCCCTTGTAGTGCTAGCTCAAAGAGGAGAACAGCAGCCAAATCCCAAACTTGATCCAGACCTATCTCTTTTATCTCCTCTCAAACAGATCCCTTAATCTGTGAGAGGAAGAGCAACAAAATCTTGTCCTTAGGGCACATATAAAAACACACTCCATCTAGGGGAATTAAAAAGGAAAATCCAAAAATTGCTTTTAACCTTGAAGGAGGGACAGAAATATGTTTTAGGCAAGTATTATAGCTGGAATAAGTGCAAGAACACTTTTGAACTGGAATACAATGATTGCTCAACCTATAAAAATTGATCAACATAACACCATATTAATAACGAAATTAAAATTACATGGTTATCTCAATCAATGCAAAAAATTGACAAGATTCAACATTTTCTTTATAGAAGCACTCAGCAAACTAGGAATAAAAGGAAACTACCTCACATAATAAAATCCATATATGAAAAACCCACAGCAAATATCATTCTTAACAGTGAAAGACTAAAAGATTTTCCTCTATAAGATAAGGAACAAGGCAAGTATGCCCCTTTTTTGCCACTTCTATTCAACACAGAACTAAAAGTACTAGCCAGCACAATTAGGAAAGAAAAAGAAACAAAAGGCATCCAAACTGGAAAGTAAAGAAGTAAAAGAGAATCTTACATGTAGAAGATCCTTAAGATCCCATAAAAAATGGTTAAAATTAATACATAAATTAAGCAAAGTAGCAGGATACAAAGTCAACACACAAAAATCAGTTGCATTTCTGCACACTAATAATGAACAATATGAAAGGGAGATTATGAAAACAATTCCATTTACAATAGCATGAAAGGGTATATAATACCTAGGAATTAACTTAAGCAAGAAGGTGAAAAGACTTGTGTAATGAAAACTACAAAACGTTGCTGAAAGAAATTTAAAAAGACATAAGTGGAAACATATCCCATGCTCATGGATTAAAAAACTTCATATTGTAAAGATGTGAATACTACCTAAAGCAATCTACAGACTCAAGTGCAATCCTTATCAAAATTTCAGTGCCTTTCTTGTGGAAATAGAAAAACCCATCCTAAAATTCATAGGGAATCTTAAGACACCCCAAATAACCAAGACAATCTTGAAAAAGAACAAAGATGGAGGACTCATACTTACTGATTTCAAAACTTACTACAAAGTTACAGTAATCAAAATAGTGTAGTAGTAGGTATAAAGATAGAAATATAGGAAAACAGATTAGAATACAGATTCCAAAAATAAACGCTCACATGTAAGTTCAGTTGACTTTCAACAAGAATGCCAAGACCAATCAATGAGGAAAAGAACAGTCTTTTCAATAATTGTTGTTGGGAAAACTGGGTATCCACATGCAAAAGAATGAAGTTGGACCCTTTCTAACATCATATACAAAAGTTCACTTAAAATGAATCAAAGACCTTGAAATCAGACCAAAAACCATAAAATTATTAGTAGAAAACACAGGGCAAAAGCTTCACTACATTTGATTTAGCAATGATTTTTTCAATGACACCGAATACACAGACAACAAAAGATTAAATAGACAAACTGTGCTTCATGAAAAATTTTAAATATTACATATCAAAAGAAAATACCAACACAACAATACCCACCGAATGGGATAAAATATTTGCAAATCACATATGTGGTAAGGAATATAATCCAGAATATCCAGAGATCTTCTAAAACTCAACAAGAAGAAGACAAACAACCCAATTAAAAAATTTACAAAGGACTTTCAATAGACATTTTTTCAAACAAGATATACAGATGGACAATAAGCATATTAAAAGATACTCAACATCACTAATTATTAAGGAAATGGAAATAAAAATGTAAGCTGCCAAATTATACCCTTTAGGATGGCTGCTATAAAAAATAGCAAACAACAAGTGTTGACAAATATGTGAACCTATCATTACCCTTGTGCACTGTGGAATGTAAAATGGTGCAGCCACTGTGGAAAAGAGTATGGTGGTTCTTAAAAAAAAAATTAAAAATAGAATTACCATATAATCCAGAAAATCCATTTCTGAGTATATACTCAAAAGATTTGAAGGAGGGACTCAAATAGATATTTATGCACCCTGTTCATAGCAGCATTATTCACAACAGCCAAAAGATGGAAGCAACCCAAGTGTCCACTGATGGGTGAGTGGATAAGCAAAATATGATACATACATACAACAGAATTTTACTCAGCCTCAAAAAGGAAGAAAATCTTGACATATGCTACAACATGGATATATCTTGAGGACATTATGCTAAGCCAAATAAGCCAGTCACAAAAAGAGAAATACGATATAATTCCACTTCTGTGAGGTACTGAGAGTAGTCAAAATCATAGAGACAGAAGGTACAATGGTGGTTGCCAGGGGCTTGGACAATGGGGTAATGGAAAGTTATTGCTTAGTAGGTATAGGGTGCCAGTTTTACAAGAAGAAAAGAGATTGAGATGGATAGTAGTGATGATTGCACAACATTATGAATGTATTTAGTATCACTGAACAGTAATTTAAAATTTTTAAAATGGTAAATTTTATATGTGTATTTTACCACAATAAATATATTGCAAAGAGAAGAATACTTGTGAAGACTATACCTTGAAACATATATTCATGGTTCCTGTCTGAGACTGACACCAGAGAGTGTCCCTATTCCATTGTCTTCACCATCACCACACTAACAAACATTGATCAAAAATAACAGTGGGACACAACCAAGATAAGATTCTCCCTAAGAGCAGATTGAGAAAAATATGCTGGAAAATTAGACCACATCCTAAACACAAGTTATCACTATAGGAATTTGAGGTGTGTGGTGGTGCGCTGAGGGTAAACACCTCAAGAACAAACTCTAAACTCAGTACACTCTCTACCTAATTAATAAAAAGATTCACACTAAAGTCCTAACAAAGGAAAAGAATGTTCGCTTATCTCCAAGTATAAAAAATATCTACTGTTCTATATAATGTGTCCAGCTTTCAAAAAAAAAAACCAAATAAATGGAATAGCAAAAGGCAAGAAAAGCAAATCTGAACATACAAAGCAATTATCAAAATTATATTCCAATATGACACAGAAGTTGGACACATCAGATGGGCATCTTAAAATAACTTGGATCAATATATGTTAAAGGATTTAATAGAAAAGGTGAATTACATGTAAGATAAGATGGAACAATTTTACCATAGATATTAAAATGATAAGAAAAACTCAAATATAAGTTCAAGAAATGAAAAAACAGAGTGAAATGAAGAATGTCATCAGTGGACTCATCAATGAAGGAAATAATCAGCTAACTTGAAGAAAAATTAATAGAAATTACCCAAACTGATAATAGGCATTCTCTCAGGTATGAATATCTCATTGTGTTTTTTATTTGCATTTCCCTAATGATTAGCAATGTTGGGCATCTTGTCACGTACCTGTTGGCAATTTGCATTTCTTCTTTGGAAAAATGTCTATTCGGTTCTTCTACCTATTTTAAAATCAGGTTGTTGTTGTTGGGCTTTTTTTTTTTTTTTTGAATGCTGAGTTTTATAGGCTGTTGGCGGGCCTGTGGAGAAAAGGGAACATTTGTACACTGTTGGTGGGAATGTAAATTTGTGCAGCTACTGTGGAAAACAGTATAAAGGTTTCTTTAAAAAACTGAAAATACTACTACCATATGACTCAGCAATTCCAAACCTGGGTATATATCCAGAAAACCCCAAAAACATAAATTCAAAAAGATACATGCACCTCAATGTTTATAGCAGCATTATTTACAATTGCCAAGACATGGAAACAACCCAAATGTCCATTAACAGATGAACAGATAAAGACTATATGGTACATATATGCAATGGAGTACTACTCAGCTATAAAAATAATGAAATTTTGCCATTTGCGGCAACATGGATGGACTTGGAGGGCATTATGCTATGAAATAAGTCAGACAGAGACAGATAAGTACTATATAGTATCACTCATATGTTGAATCTAAAAAATACAACAAACTAGTGAATATAACACACACAAAAAAGCATATTCACAGATACAGAGAACAAACCAGTAGTTACCAGTTGTGGAGGTAGGGGCAATATAGGGGTGGGGGAGTGGGAGCTACAAGCTATTGGGTATAAGATAGGCTCAGGGTATACTGTATAACACAGGGAGTATAGCCAATAATTTTGTAATAACTGTAAATGGAAAATAACCTTTAAAATTGTATTAAAAATAAAATGATAAAATACAAACTATGTTTAAGCTCCAAAGAATAAAAAGAAATTACCCCAAATGAAACTTCTAGACAATAAATTGCACAAAATAGAGAAAAGAGCACCCAAGAGCTGGAGGTTAATATCTCACAGAGTAATATATGCACAATTGGAATTCTAGAAGGAAACAAGAGAATAGAAGAAGAGAAACATTTGAATAAGGATAAAGAATTTTCAAAAATCAATGATAGATGCTGAACCACAGATCCATAAAGTTAAGAGAACAACAAGCAGGATATATATCTACTTAGTTATGCTCAAGAGCTAAGGGAGAACATGAACAAAAAACTACAGAAGTTAGAATATATTTTAAAATGAGAATATCAACAAAGAGATAAATAAATATAAAGAGGAACCAAACACAAATTCTTAAGCTTATCATTCGTTTATTTTTGGGATCTGTTTGTGGGAGGGGGGTTTGGGGGACACTTGACCTTGTCTTCATCAATAAACTCATTTACACAAAATGAAAAAAAAAAAGAGAAATGGCATTCTAGGTCATAAACATACTTTAACAAATTTAAAAGCATAGAAATCATACATTGAACGCACTGAGACCACAATGGAATTCGACTACAAATCAAAAACAGAAAGACAGCAATAAAATCCTCAAATACTTGGAGTGTAAACAATACATGCATCAAAGAAGTCTAAACAGAAACTTTAAAATATTTTGAACTAAATTAAAATGAAAATGCAACTCATCAAATTTGTGGGATACAGCAAAAGCAAGACTTAGAAGGATGTTTGTACCATTAAAGGTATATATTAAAAAAGATGAAGGATCTAAAATCAATAATCCAAGCTTCCACTTTAGGAAACCAGAAAAAGAAGAACAAATTAAATCCAATGTAAGTAGAAGAAAAGAAATTTTAAAATTAGAGCAGAAATGTATGAAACTGAAAACAGGAAATTAACAGAGAAAATCAACAAAACCAAAAGTTGGAGTTTTAAAAATATCAATAAAATTTATAAGCCTTCAGCCAGGTTAACTATGAAAAAAAAATAGAAGATCCAAATTAGTAATATTAATAATTAGAAAAGGGTTATACCAACTGATTTCATGAACATTAAAGGATAATAATGGCATATTATGAAAAACTGTATGCCCACAAATCTGATACCCTAAATGAAATGGAGTAATTCTTTGAAAGACATAATCTACCAAAACTCACACATGAAGAAATAGAAAATCTGAATGTATATGCATATATTTATATACATATACCTATATATGTATATATACATTTATATGTTATATATAACATACATACATATATACATATATGTATAAAATAATTTTTAATATATGTAATTAAATCAATAATTGCCCATACAGAAACTACCAGATGCAAATGGGTTCACTGGTGAATGCTACCAAATTTTCAAGAATTCAAATAACAATTCTTCACAATGTCATCCAAAAAATAGAAGTAAAGGAAATACTATCTAACTCTTTCCATGAAGCCAGCATTATCCTAATACCAAAATCAAAGACATTAAAAGAAAGGAAAATTACATATCAATATTTATTATGAACATAAATGCAAAAATCCTCAATAAAATATTAGCAAATCAAATCCAGCAATGCATAAGAATTGCATACCATGACCAAGTGGGATTTACTACAAGCATGGAAGGCTAGTTCAAAGTTAGAAAATCAACTAATGTCCCCTATTATCACATCAACAGGCTGAAGAAGAAAAATAATTTACTATCAATAAATGTATAAAATGCATTTAACAAAATCATTTTTATCTAAAGATAGAGATAGGGATAGAAATATAGATTAGAGATGGAGATAGAGACAGAAAGAGATTTATAACAAGGAATTGTGTCATGTGATTATGAAGGCTGAGAATTCCCACAATCTTCTGTCTACAATCCAGAGACACAAGAAAGCTGGTGATGCAGTTCAAAGGCCTGAGAACCTGAGAGTCAATGGTGTAGATTCCAGTCTGAGTCTGAGCATGGACTGCTGGAGTGCTGAGGGTAGAAAAATATTGATGCTCCAGCTATGCAGTCAGGCAGAGAGGGAGTAAATCCTTCCTTCCACCATCTTTTTGTTATATTTAGGCCCTCTTCAGATGCAATGATCCCCACCCACATTGGGAAGGGCAATCCACTGTACTCAATCTCTGATTGAAATACTAATCTCTTCAAGAAACACCCTCATTGAAGCACACAGAAATAATGTTTAACCAGGTATCTGGACATCTCATGATCCAGTCAAGCTGACATACAAAATTAATCACTACAACACTTAATGGTGAGAAACTAGATGTTTTTCTAAGATCGTGAACAAGTCAAGTATATTTACTCACACCACTCCTATTCAACATTGTACTGGATGTTCTAGTGAATATACTAAGACAAGAAAAGAAGTAAAAGTGCATAGATTGAGAAGGAAGAAATAAAATTGTCTTTGTTTGCATATTACATGATGGTCTATGTAGAAAATCCTAAAGAATCAACAACAGCAATAACAAACTTTTGGAACTAATCAGCAATTTTAGGAAGATTGTAGGATACAAGGTTGATATACAAATGTCAATTGCTTTTTTATACACTAGCAATGAACAGTAAGAATTTAAAAATAAAAACACAACATTTGTATTAGCACCAAAACAACAAAATATTTATATGTGAAATGAATAAAACACATAAATGATTTATATGAGGAAAACTAAACTCCTCTGATAAAGGCAACCAAAGAAAATTAAATGGAGAGATATTCCATGTACGTGGTTATGAAGACTCAATATTGTTAAAATGTTAATTCTTCCCAGCTTGTGTTAATAGATTCAGCACAATCCAAATCAAAATTCCACCAGGTTATTTTGCGGATATAGGCAAACCAATTTTAAAGTTTATTTGCAAGGCAAGACCCAGAATAGCCAATACAGTCTTGAAGAACAAAGCTGGGGGACTGACACTACCTGACTTCATTACTTAATATAAAGCTATAGTAATCAAGATAACGTGGTACCGCTGAAAGAAAAAACAAACAAATGGTTCGAAACAGATCAATGGAACAAAACAGCTCATAAACAAACCTACATACATATAGTCAGATAGTATTTGAAAAGTGAGCGAAGTAAATTCAATGGAGAAAAATATAGTCTTTTTAACAAATGGCATTGGAATACCTGAATATCCACATGCCAAAAATAAAGTTAGACACAGAACTTACACTTTTCTCAAAAATCACTCTAAAGAGATTATAGACCTAAATGTAAAAAGCAAATTAATAAAACTTCTATGCGATAAAATAAGACAAAATCTAGGTAACCTTGTGTTTGGTGATACAACACCACACCAAAAGCACAATCTATGAAAAAAAATTGATAAATTTGATTTCACTAAAATTTAAATATTCTGCTCTGTGAAGACACAGTTAAGAGAATGATGGATGAATCCAATAACATTGATGGACTTGGAGGATATTATGCTAAGTAAACAAGTCAGACAGAGAAAGATGAACACTGTATGATATCACCTATATGTGGAATCTAAAAATAAAACAAACTAGTGAATGTAACAAAAAAAGAAACAAATTCACAGATATAAAGAACAAACTAGCAGTTATCAGTGGGGAGAGGAAAGAGGGAGGGGACTAAGAGGTATAAGCTATTATGTATAAAATAACCTATGAGATATATTGAACAACATGGGGAATATAGCCTATATTTTATCAGAGCTATAAATGTAATATAACTTTCAAAATTTGTGAATCACTATACTGTACACTTGAAATTTATATAACATTGTATATCAACCATACTTCGTTAAAAAAATTTAAGAGAATGAATGGACAAGGAACAGACTGGGAGAAAATATTTGCAAAACAAGTATTTAATACAGGATTATTATTCTAAATATACAAAGAACTCTTAAAAATCAGCAATAAGAAAACAAAAAACTCAACAAAAAATGGGCAAACATCTGAACAGACACCTCACCAAAGATGATATACAAATGGCAAATAAGCATACATACGGATGCTCAATATCATGTGCCCTTATGGAATTGCAAATTAAAACAATATAACACTACACACCTATTTGAATGGCGAAGATCCAGAGCACAAAATTAAACAAACAAACAAACAAATAAACAAACAAATAAATAAATAAAACAGTGACTAAGATGTGGAGGAACAAGAGCCTGCATTCATTGATGGTGGAATAGTAAAATGTTACAGCCGTTTTTCAGACATTTTAGCAGTTTCTTAGAAAACTATACCAACTCCTACCACACTAGCAACAATCACATTCCTTGGTATTTACCCAAATGAGTTCAAAAACTATGTCCAGACAAAAATCTGCACATGAGTGTTTATAGCACTGTCAGTCATATAAAACCATATGATCATCTTAATAGATACAGAATAAGCAGCTGATAAAACTTCATATGCTTCAATGATAAAAACTCTCAACAACTTAGGTATAAAAGGTAAGTACCTCAACATAATAAAGGTCATATTATTATTCAGCCATAAAAAAGAAGGAAATCCTGACATTTGCAACAACATAAATGAAACTTGATGATATTATGCTAAGTGACATAAGTAAAATAGAGACAGACAAATACTACATGATCTCACTTATATGTAGATCCTAAAAATTCTGAACTCATAAAAACAGAGAGTAGATTGGTATTTTCCTGGGGCAGGGGGTGTTAGGGGAAATGGGTGAGGGTAGTCAAAGGGTACAAACTTTAAATTATAAAGATGTATAAGTTCAGGGAGATGTGATGTACGGCATAGTGAGTACAGTTAAAAATATTGTATTATATATGTCACAACTGCTAAGAGAGAAAATCTTAAAAATTCTCACCACAAAAAAAAGGTAACCGTGTGTGGTGATAGAGGCATTAACTATCTTATTGTGGTAATCACTTTGCAATATATACATATATCAAATCATTATGTTATATACCTTAAACTTACACAATGTTATATGTCAAAAAAGCCTTAAAAACTAAATTTATGTGGGTATGAAGACTCAATATTGGTAAAAGCGTATTTGAACCATAAGCAAAACAAAAGAACAACCTATGGAATGGGAGAAAATATTTGCAAAAGATGAGACTGACAAGGGCTTCATTTCCAGAATATATAAACAGCTCATATGACTTAATAAGTAAAAAACAAACAACCCAATCCAAAAATGGGCAGAAGACCTAAACAAGCAATTCTACAAGGAAGACATATGAATGGCCAATAGGCACATGAAAAAATGCTCAATATCACTAATTATCAGAGAAATGCAAATCAAAACTACAATGAAGTATCACCTCACACCCGTCAGAATGGCCATCATTCAAAAGTCCACAAATGACAAATGCTGGAGAGGGTGAGGAGAAAAGGCAACCCTCCTACTCTATTGGTGGGAATGCAGTTTGGTGCAGCCACTGTGGAAAACAGTATGGTGATTCCTCAAAAGACTAGGAATAGACTTATCATATGACCCAGGAATCCCACTCCTGGGCATATATCCAGAAGGAAGCCTACTTCAAAAAGACACCTGCACTCCAGTGTTCATAGCAGCACTATTTATAATAGCCAAGACATGTAAACAGCCTAAATATCCGTCAACAGATGACTGGATGAAGAAATCATGGTATTTTTATAAAATGGAATGCTATTCAGTCATAAAAAGCAACATGGATGTCCTGGGAGAATGTCATTCTAAGTGAAGTTAGCAAGAAAGAGAAAGAAAAATACCATATGATATCACTCATATGTGGAATCAAAAAACAAACAAAAAAAAAAAGAAGACAAATGAACTTAAATATAAAACAGAAACAGACTCAGAAACAGAATACAAATTGTGGTTGCCAGGGGGGAGGAGGGTGGGTAGGGACAGATGGGAGTTCAAGATTTATAGATACTGACAGGTATATATAGAATAGATAAACAAGTTTATACTGTATAGTGCAGGGAAATATAGTCAAGATCTTGTAGTAGCTCACAGTGAAAAAGAATATGACAATGAATATATGTATATTCATGTATGACTGAAAAACTGTGCTATACACCAGAAATTGACACAACATTGTAAACTGACTATAACTCAATTAAAAAAAAGTGTATATGGTCAACTAACCTTCCACACAGATGTCAAGAATACACAATGGGGAAAGAACAGTCTCTTCTATCTGGAAATGGTGCCGGAAAAACTAGATATCCACATGCAAAATAATGAAATTGATCTTATACCTTGTACCACACACAAAAAATCAATTCAAAATGGATTAGAAACTTAAATATAACACCTAAAACTACAAGATTTCTAGAAGAAAATATAGGGGGAAAAGCTTCTTGATATTGTATGATTTTGACATGATTTTATGGTTATGACATCAAAAGCATGCACAACAAAAGCAAAACTAAACAAGTGGAACTATGTCAAACTAAAACACTTTTCCACAGTAAAGGAAGGTAACAATCAACAAAATAAAAAGACAACTTATGGAATTGGAGAAAATATTAGCAAATCATATATCCAGTAAGGGGTTAATATCCAAAAATAAGCCATGTTAAGCTATGGGCAAAAGACCTGAATAGATATTATTGCAAAGAAGACATTCAAATAGCCAACATATATGAAAAGATATTCAATATTACTAATCATCAGAGAAATGCAAATCAAAACCACAAAGAGATACCACCTCACACCTGTTATCAAAAAGTCAAAAGAACCACAAAAGACCAGAGTGACAAAGCAATCCTTAGGAAAAAAACAAACAAACAAACAAAAAAACCAAAACAAAAAAACAAAGCTGGAGGTAGAACCCTTCTAGATTTCAGACTATATCACAAAGCTGCAGTAACTCAAACAGTGTGGTATTGGCACAAAGACAGACATATAGATTAATGGAACAAAATAGCCCAGAAATAAACCCATGTGCCTATAGTAAATTAGTCTACCACAAAGGAGGCAAGAATGTAGAATGGAAAAAAGACAGTCTCTTCAGCAAGTGGTGTTGGGAAAGCTGGACAGTAACATGCAAATCAATGAAATTAAAACATGTCATCATACAATATACAAAAATAAACTCAAAATGGTTTAAAGACCTAAATACAAGACATGGTATGATGAAACTCCAGAAAAGAACATAGGCAAAATATTCTCTGACATATATCATAACAATGTTTTCTTAGGTCAGTCTCCCAAGGCAAAAGATATAAAAGCAAAAATAAACAAATCAGACCTAATCCAGCTTAAAAGATTTTACACAGCAAAAGAAACCATCAACAAAACAAAAAGACAACCTATGAACTGGGAAACAATATTTTAAAACAATACAACTGGCAAAACTTAATTTCCAAAATATTCAGACAGCTCATATACCTCAATATCAAAAATACAAACAACTCAATCAAAAAATGGGCAGAAGACCTACACAGACATTCCTCCAAAAAAGTCATACAAATGGCCAATAAGATCATGAAAAAAATGTTCAACATCACTAATTTTTAGAGAAGCTGCAAATCAAAGCCGCAATGAGGTATCACCTCACACCAGTCAGAATAGCTCTCATCAGAAAGTCTACAAATAATAAATGCTGGAGAGGGTGTGGAGAAAAGGGAACCCTCCTTCACTGTTGGTGGGACGGTACACTGGTGAAGCCACTATGGAGAAGAGTATGGAGGTTCCTTGAAAATCTAAAAATAGATTTACCTTATGATCCAGCAATCCCGCTCCTGGGCATGTATCTGGAAAAGACAAAAACTCCAATTAGAAAAGATATATGCCCCCCAATGCTCATAGCAGCACTATTCATAATAGCCAAGACATGGAAACAACCAAAGTGCCCCATAATAGACAATTGGTTTAATAATATGGTTAAGAATACAATGGAATATTACTCAGCTATAAGAAAGAATTAAATAATGTCATTTGCAGCAACATGGATGGACAAAGAGATTATCATATGAATGAAGTAAGTCAGAAAGAGAAAAAGTAATATCATATGATATCACTTATATGTGTAATCTAAAAACAGATACAAATGAATTTATTTACAAAAAAGAAATAGACTCACAGACAGAGAAAACAAACTTATGGTTACCAAAGGGAAAGTGGAGGGGGAGGGATAAATTAGGAGTATGGGATTAAGAGATACACACAATGATATATAAACTAGATAAAAAGAATCTGAAGCTGAAAACTGAAAATAACACAATGTTGTAGTTAAATAATTTTTTAAAGTTAAATAAAGATAAAGAGACAATATTAAAAGCAGAAAGGGAAAGGCAACTACTTACATATAAGGGAGCTCCTATACCACTATCAGCTGACTTTTCAGCAGAAAATTCATGGGCCAGAAGGGAGTGGCAAGACATATTTAAAGTGATGAAAGGAGAAAAATCTAAAACCAAGAATACTCTACTTGGAAAGGCTATCATTCAGAGTTGAAGGAGAGATAGCATTACATATACAAGCAAAAGCTTAAACAGTCCAGCACCACTACCTTGGCTTCACAAGAAATAACAAAGGAACTTCTCTAAGTGGAAAAAAAGGACACATGAAAGGAAGTATGAAATCTATGAAAGGAAAAATCTCATTGGTAAAGGTAACTATACATTAAGGTAGTAGATTAACCATTTATAAAGCTAGTAGGAAGGGTAAAAGATAAAAGTAGCAAAATCACCTATATCCACAGTAAGTAGTTAAGGGATAGACAAAACAAAAAGTAATAAAATATGATGTCAAAAATATTAAATGCGATGGAGAGGGCAGTAAAAACCCAGGATTGTTAGAATGTGTTGAATTTAAAAGATCATCAACTCACCAACTTAAAATAATATCTATACACACACACACACACACACACACACACACACACACACACACACACACAGAGCATGGTAACCACAAACCAAAAAAACATAATAGATACCACACAAAAAAACTTTAGATAGTCATCAAACCACAACCAAAGAGAGCAAAAAAAAAAAAAAAAAAAAAAAAAGAAGAAGAAAAAGAAAAGGAACAAAAAGAAAAACAAAAGCAGCCCCCAGACAATTAATGAAATGGCAATAAGTGCATACCTATCAACAACTGCTCTAAATGTAAATGATTTAAATGCTCCAATCAAGTCATAGAGTGGCTGAATGGTTAAAAAAACAAGACTTATCCATATGTTGCCTACAAGAGGCTCATTTCATATCTAAAGACACACACAAACTGAAAGTGAGGAGATGGAAAAAGGTATTACATGCAAATGAATACAAAAAACAGTAGGGTAGTAATACTTATATCAGACAAAATAAACTTTTAAAACAAAGACTGTAACAAGAGGCAAAGAAAGACATTACACAATGATCAAGAGATCAATCCAAGAAGATAATAACATCTGTAAATATATATTCACCCAACATAGGATCACTAAAATATACAAAGCAAATATTAACAAACATAAATGGAGAAACTGATAGCAACACAATAATATTAGGGATCTTTAACACCCCACTTACATCAATGGATAGATTATCCAGACAGAATATCAATAAGGAAACACTGGCCTTAAATGACACATCAGGCCAGATAAACTTAAAAGATATATAGAGAACATTCCATCCCAAAGCAGCAGAATACACATTCTTTCTAAGTGCACATGGAATGTTCTCAGGATAGATCATATGCTAGGCCACAAAACAAGTCTCAATAAATTTAAGAAGACTGAAATCATATCAAGCATCTTTTCTGACCACAAATTTTCTTGTAGAAATCAACCACAAGAAAAAATTATAAAAAGCAAAACAAAAACATGTGTAGCCTAAACCATATGCTACCAAACAACGAATGCATCACTGAAGAAATCAAATTAAAAACTAAAAAATTGTTGAAGCCAAGTGAAATAAAACTCAATGATCCAAAATCTATAGGTTTCAGCAAAAGTAGTTCTAAGAGGGAAGTTCATGTTGATACAAACCTACCTCAGGAAACTAGAAAAATCTCAAATAAACTACCTAACCTTACACTTAAAGGAACTAGAAAAAGAACAAACAAAACCCAAAGTTAGTGGAAGGAAGGCAATAACAAAGATCAGAACAGAAATAAATGAAATAGAGACTAAAGAAACAGTAGAAAAGATCAGTGGAATGAAGAACTAGCTCTCTGAAAGGACAAACAAATTTGATAAAGTTTTAGCCAGACTCATCAAGAAAAAAAGAGAGAGTCCCGAATAGATAAAATCAGAAATGAAAAAGGAGAAGTTACAACTGATGCCACAGAAATACAAAGAATCATAAGCAATTACTACAAACAATTATAAGCCCATAAAGTTCACAATTTAGAAGAAATGGACTAATTCATAGAAATGTACAATCTCCCAAGACTAAACAGGAAGAAATAGAAAATATGAGTAGACCAATTAACAGTAGTGAAATTTAATATAGTATATTCAAAATACTATACTGTACAATATACTGTAATATACCAATGACAGAAAAAAATCCTAACAAATGAAAGTACAGGACCAGACAGCTTCACAGTTGAATTCTACCAAACATTTAAAGAATAGTTAACAACTGTACTTCTCAAACTATTCCAAAAACTTTCAGAGGAAGAAACCCTTCCAGTCACATTCTAAGAGGCTATAATCACCCTGATACTAAAAGAAAAAAAGCTTAGTTTATTTTTAAAATTAAACTAAATCAAAAATGATTATTTTGGTATACACTTCTATGAATTTTAACAAAGGTATAGATTTGCATAACCACTACCATAACCATAATAAAAAAAACAGTTACATGATCAAAAAAATTCCTCATGCTATGATTTTCTACTCACATTCTACCACCACACTTTATCCCTGAGAACCACTGATCTGACACTAATATTGTCTTTTCAAGAAGAACACATAAATAGAATTGTACCCTAGGTAACATTTTGAGACTGGATTTTTTTTCTACTCAGCATAATGCCTTTGAAAATCATCCAATTTGTTGTGTGGATTGATAACTCATTCCTGTTTGTTCTTTAGTAGTGTTCCATGGTTTGACTACACCACAGTCTAACTATTCACCTGTTGAATGACATCTGGGTTCTTTTTAGCTGTTACGAATAGAGCCATATGTGTATTGATGTACGGTTTTTGTGTGGACATACATTTCCATTTCTCTGTGATAAATACTCAATAATGCAATTGCTGTGTCATATGATAATTGCATTTTTAATTTTTAAAGTAACTTCCAGCTTGTCAAGGGGAAGGCAGCTGAAGGAAGTCAAGGGACAGCCAAAAAAAGATACGGCAGGTTCATTCCAAAAAGGAGAATACTAAGGATGCTGGACAAGGTTCTGACAGTGGCACAGATAAGACTGTAATGAAACAAAAGCTTTATAGCTTTTTCCTTAAGCTGATCTACAGTCCAGGAAACAGAATGTTGGATCTCCTTCACTGCTCTCTTCCATATACTGCTGGCCAAGGCAAAGAAATCTTGCTACCCCAGAAAGTGATTTCACCTTGTTTTATTAGCACTGGGGAGATGGCCAGAAAGATTGCAACAAAGAGATAGTAGGTTATTCACCTTGTAGGGCTGGGACTATAGAAAAAATAAATAGCTAAAGGTCTTGGAATCAAAGACTTCCTCAAACCCCCTAGAATAGGCTATCAAGCTGCTCTATTTGCCTCCATTTCCCCATGACTGGTGGAGATTCAGAGTGGTTCAACCTTGAAAAATGGTCCTAGATAGTGAGTTTTAACAGCCTACACTACATGTAAATTATTCTATTACAAGTATTTGAGCCACTTCCAATTACAGAGATGAGAAGAATGGGGTTAAAGTGGATAAAGCACCAGAGCAGAGTGGCAGTAGATGGTCATTGTGTCAATGGTAAAAAGTGTGGGCGCTGACAGACAAGGGCTGTTATACCTAATCTACCAAGAAATTTTAAGAATTGAATGAAAAGATTACCCCCACCCAAAAACAGAACCAGAAACCCAATAGAAAAATGGGGGAAAATGTAAATAGACAATTCACAAAAGAAGATATAAAAACGGTACATAAACATACAAAAAAAATTTAAATTCATTCAAAATTAGAGAAATACAAAGTGAAATCACAGAGACACCATTTCTCACGTATCAGACTGGCAAAAATAGGACAAGGCTGGTGAGACGATGAGGAAATAGGCACTTTCATACATTGATGGTAGGAAGGCAAACTGCTACCACTCTTTTGGTGGTAAATCTGACAATTCCAACAAATCTACATACGTTCTTACTTTAAAAAATAATGGCTTTATTTTTTAAAACATTTTTAATTGATTTATAATCATTTTACAATGTTGTGTAAAATTCCAGTGTAAAGAACAATTTTTCAGTTATACATGAACAAACATATATTCATTGTCACATTTTTTTCTGTGAGCTACCATAAAATCTTGTATATATTTCTCTGTGCTATACAGTATAATCTTGTTTATCTATTCTATAATTTTGAAATCCTAGTCTATCCCTTCCCACCCTCTGCCCCCGGGCAACCACAAGTTTGTATTCTATGTCTATGAGTCTGTTTCTGTTTTGTATTTACGCTTTGTTTTTTTTTTTTTTTTTTTTAAGATTCCACATATGAGTGATCTCATATGGTATTTTTCTTTCTGTTTCTGGCTTACTTCACTTAGAATGACATTCTCCAGGAGCATCCACGTTGCTGCAAATGGCATTATGTTGTCGGTTTTTATGGCTGGGCAGTATTCCATTGTAAAATATACCACCACTTCTTCATCCAGTCATCTGTTGATGGATATTTAGGCTGTTTACATGTCTTGGCTATTGTAAATAGTGCTGCTATGAACATTGGGGTGCAGGTGTTATTTTGAAGTAGGGTTCCTTCTGGATATATGCCCAGGAGCGGGAGTCCTGGGTCATACAGTAAGTCTATTCCTAGTCTTTTGAAGAATCTCCATACTGTTTCCCATAGTGGCTGCACCAAACTGCATTCCCACCAGCAGTGTAGGAGGGTTCCCTTTTCTCCACAGCCTCTCCAGCATTTATCGTTTGTGGACTTTTGAATGATGGCCATTCTGATTGGTGTGAGGTGATACCTCACTGTAGTTTTGATTTGCATTTCTCTGATAATTAGTGATATTGAACAAGTTTTCATGTGTCTATTGATCATTTGTATGTCTTCCTTGTAGAATTGCTTGTTTAGGTCTTCTGCCCATTTTTTGGATTGGGTTGTTTGTTTTTTTCTTATTAAGTCATATGAGATGCTTATTTGTTTTGGAGATCAAGCTTTGTCGGTTTGATTTGAAAAAATTTTTTCCCATTCTGTAGGTTGTCTTTTTGTTTTACTTATGGTTTCCTTTGCTGTGCAGAAGCTTGTAAGTTTCATTAGGTCCCATTTGTTTATTCTTGCTTTTATTTCTATTGCTTGAGTAAACCATTCTAGGAGAACATTTTTGAGATGTATGTCAGATAATGTTTGGCCTATATTTTCTTCTAGGATGTTTACTGTATCTTGTCTTATGTTTAAGTCTTTGATCCATTTTGAGTTTATTTTTGTGTATGGTGTAAGGGAGTGTTCTAGCTTCACTGATTTACATGCTGCTGTCCATTTTTCCCAACACCATTTCTTGAAGAGACTGTCTTTATTCCATTGTATATTCTTGCCTCCTTTGTCAAAGATGAGTTGACCAAAAGTTTGTGGGTTCATTTCTGGGCTCTATTCTGTTCCATTGATCTACATGTCTGTTTGTGTACCAATACCATGCTGTCTTGATGACTGTAGCTCTGTACTATTTTCTGAAGTCTGGGAGAGTTATCCCTCCAGCCTCTTTCTAGCCACAACAATCAGGCGAGAGAAATAAAAGGGATCCAAATTGGAAAAGAAGATGTAGAGTGTCACTATATGCCAACGACCTGTTACTATACATAGAAGACCCTAAAAGGTCCACACAAAAACTACTAGAGCTGATTGAAGAATTCAGCAAGGTAGCAGGTTACAAGATTAATGTTCAAAAATCAGTTGCATTTCTTTACACTAACGATAAATCAACAGAAAAAGAAAATAAAGAAACAATCCCCTTTAAAATAGGACCCAAAGTAATAAAATACCTAGGAATAAATCTAACCAAGATGTGAAAGAATTATACACAGAAAACTATAAACCACTGATGAAGGAAATTAAAGAAGACTTAAAAAAATGGGAAGATATCCCATGCTCTTGGATTGGAAGAATCAATATTGTTAAAATGGTCACACTGCCCAAGGCAATCTACAGATTGAATGCAATCCCTATCAAATGACCCAGGACATATTTCACAGAACTAGAACAAATCATAATAAAATTTATATGGAACCATCAAAGACCTAGAATTCCCAAAGCATTACTGAAGAAAAAAATAACAGCTTTATTGAGATATAATTCACATACCATAAAGTTCGCCCATTTAAAATGTACAATTTAATGTTTTTGGTAAATTCAAAGCAATGTGTAACCATCATAAAATTCAGTTTTAGAACATTTTCATCACCTCCAAAAGTAACACATTAGCAGTCATTCCCCATTTCCCTTCATACTTCTCTCCCCAGCCGAAGCCTTAGGCAATCACTAATATCTAGGGTCTCTAAACAGCAAAGAGGCATACGTGAAGATGTAAGATTGAACATTCATAGAAATCATGGGGAGAATGCTGGAATTGCCTAGGTTGTGAAATTGAGAATTCAAGATACATTGACCTAAATTCCCAAGGAAAAGGAAATTCTAAATGACATCTGTGATAAAAGTGAATAACACTCTTTTATATTTTAGACTAAGTATAGCACTATCATTTCTAGATCAAACTTGCTTTTAAAATCCTGAAAGAGGAGTTCTTGAACTATGTTGAGCTAAGGCATCCACATAATTCTAGAGAAAATTTTAGAATTTGTATACTGAGACATTCTCCACATAATCAAGGGTATTCAGCAGTTCCTGGGGTTGCTGGATATTATTGATAGTTTCTTTACCATCCTTTCAGAATGACCACTCCACTAAAGGAATTGTCCAGGAAAGGAAAGTTATGCAGAACAGTCACATTTCAGGAGCTAAAAACTACTTTTCCCATAATATTGGCCTAACTAGATCTATCTATTTACTTTGGCAAACTACTCATCTGCCTCTAATTCTAAGAAAGAAAGAAAGAAAGAAAAGAAAGAAAAGAAAGAAAGAAAGAAAGAAGGAAAGAAAAGAAAGAAAGAAAGAAAGAAGAAAGAAAAAAGAAAGAGAAAGAAAGAAAGAAAAGAAAGAAAAGAAAGAAAGAAAAGAAAGAAAGAAAGAAAAGAAAGAAAGAAAGAAAGAAAAAGAAAGAAAGAAAGAAAGAAAGAAAGAAAGAAAGAAAGAAAGAAAGAAAGGAAGAAAGGAAGAAAGGAAGAAAGGAAGAAAGAAGGAAAGAAAAGCAAGCAAGCAAAAAACTAAGCATGGCTAAAGGCAGTCACCCAATGTGAGAAAAAGAATTTGATGATCAAAGCCACTATCAAGACATGGAGAACAATACCTTGAAGGATTCCAAAATTTCATGGAAGTTTAATCTAATCATTATAATTTAGAGCAGCAGATTCCAGAAAAAACTCAGTGAGGCAGTGAGGTAGACTTTCTTTTACAAATATTTTAACTTTTCCTTTTCCTATGAGTCTAGATTAAAAACAGCAGTCAAATATCAGAGGGGTGGTAGAGGAATCCTTATTCTGAAAGATTATCTGATTTGAGAATATCCTGGTCATCAATATCAGTTGTACCATAGCAGATGGGTGCTGCATAGAAAAGAGTTAATGTAGCAGATCTGAGACGACTATGCTTAGAAGAGCCTGCTTATAACTTTGGTCCTTGGCTGGCATCTGAGAACTTGCCTTTTGGAGTATTACCAGTCAACAGTTAACTGATTTGGGTGGCTCACTGTGCCTAGACTATTTTGTGCAAATAATTTGGTTTAATAATGAACATCTGCTTTCCTTCTGGGAGTTGGGAATTTGTGTATGTCCTAGGAAGGGGGTGCTTATGTCATTAGTCCCCCCAAAATCTTGGACACTAAGTCTCTAATGGACCTCTAAAGTAGACAACATTTCACATATATTGCTGTAGTTTTGTTGATGGGCATAGAGTACACTCTGTGTAACCTTTCACAGGCAGAAGAGAGCATAAGGAAGCCTGCACAGAGATTCATCCAGACTCCATCTGTGTCTTTTTCCATTATGATCTAGCTGTGTGTCCTTACTGCATCACTACAATAAGTCTTAACCACAAATAAAACTATATACTGATTCTTATGAGCCTTTCTAGCAAATCATTGAACCTGGGGATAGTTTTGGGAATCTCTGACATAAGATGTTTATTTACTTAACCACTTCAGATAATCCCAATGGTCAAAGATTGTTGTAAGTCCTGGTGGGAGTACCTCTACTACCGGTATGTAGTTTTTCCACACTACACTGAAGGAACACTACAGCCTATTCAAAATACTGAACATGACTAGTAAGTGAAAACTTCATTCACTCATGCAACAAATATTTACTGAGCACCTACTGTACACCAGTGTGGTCTCAGACTGAAGATAGGCCTGAAAGGCGCAAAGTATTACCCTATGCTATCCTGACCACCAAATCCTCCATGAAATATCATTTTATTGGACTCCAATGTGGATCCTTCTCCTTCCTAAAATTGTAATTCCATATTGGAAGTAGCAGACATCCTCACTGACATGGTATGTTTTATCTCCTTTCCTGGATTCCCATTCATAACTACTACTGTCACTTTCTTTATCAAAGAAGTATTCCATCTCCATGAATTTTATAACAACCTAAAATTTGCCCAAGACCCTCACTTAATATCCTATTAAGTGAGCACTATTCAGGCCTTCCTAAAAGGCCTTCCTTCAGCACTATCCTAAAAGCACTATTCAGGCCTTCCACATGCAGAGCCACCTCTATATCAGCCAAATACCTGTAGAACAACAATTAAAGCAACGGGCATGCTTTAACCAAGTTCTGGAAGTGTACCTGCCCTATTTTACCTCCTCAAACAATATGACTAGTTGTACTCTACCACAGTGACTTTGTTTACAACAATTCACCCCACTCTACACAAACACTGATCCACAACTGTGGCTTTCGCCCCCACAGCTTTCCCATACCATTGAGCAAATACTGCAATCTTGGCAGTCCCCATAATATCCAGAAGAAGTAAAGGCCACTCAAGAATATCTATAAGACAATATGCTAAATAGCTCCAGGGTAGATATAAAAGTGTGACATGCTATTTTGCTCTCTTTCAGATACATCGGCATCTCCCAACCCTGTCAATTTTATCTGTGGCTATTGAAGACCATGCTAGCCTTTCAATTTCCAATTGCTTCCCACACAAATGGTTTCAATATGTCTTCCCCTACTTCCTAACAGATCCTACCCATTAAAGCTATTCCATGCCTCTCCACCTATCTGGGAAACTCCGTATTGGGGAAACAGAATACATGGTAAAACAAGTACTAGACTCCCATTGTTACTAATCAGTTCCAGTATTTGGTGCAATTGGATGTGAATCAGCTAGAAAAGCAGTTATGAGAGCACCATAAAACACTCCAGAATATTATAAATTTCCTTTAGGCAAACCTAAGAACAGTGTGCCCTGACTCAGAAAAGGGGGTGTCTGATCTGGCATTGTTCTCTTAATCTAATTGACCCACCAAAATATCACATCTCACTGGACTGTTAAAACCAAGCTGTAAACACTAACAGATGTTCTAGCAATCACCTCAGACTTCCCTCACTACCTCTCAAAACACACTTTCATTCTGACATTCTTTCTCACTACCTCAACTACCCATCCACCCCACTCACTATTGCTACTGATCCTAATTCAACTGTATTTTTTCTAGCTCTCATATTTTAATCTTTTTGGCTCTGGGCATTTGGCTATGTGTCTCAGCTACAAATTCCTGCATTTAGCACTATTTGACTTGGAATAACCTCCAGTCAATCCCCCATGTTTCTGAGTCCCTATATTTCTATACTGCTTTCAGCTCAGCTTGTTCTCTGTTTGAGGCATCCCAAGATGCCTTGGGTGAAAATTCCCTGTTCTTATGTTGAACCCCATGAGACCCCCACCTCCATCCTGGCCAATCTCCACTTCCTTCCTTACAGTGGCTGGATGAGATTTTGATCCTCTAGTCTTGATGTCTGTAGTTGGACTCTGGTCTTTAAACCTTATCTTTCTCCTAGACCAGGGGATGTCACGCATTTTCCACAAAGAGCCAGACAGTAAAGGTTTTAGGTTTTGAATGTCATATGATCTCTGTCACAACTACACAACTGTGCTGTTATAGTGCAAAGGGAGCCACAAACTATAAGTTAAACAAATGAACATGAATGTGTTTCACTGACACTTTATTTATAAAACAATCAGTGGATTGTCTCTGTGACTCTTACCCCTCCATGCTACTCTGAATATGAGCTATCTCTCTCATAAGCCCCCTGCCCCAGATTATTTTATTGATGCCTTGGCTTACCATATGAGAGGAGGATATAGACAAAATTCATCATGTCTAAAAATTAAAGTCATCATCTTCCCTCACTAAAGCCACTCTTCTCACCATAGACCCTATCATGGTGATTTACAACACTGTTCATTCAGGCACTGAAGATAGAAATATGGTTGTTAGCTTTGACTTATCTCACTCCTCACTTGCCAATTGGTCATCAAGTTCTGTTGATTCTTTCCCAAAAACATTCTTACATTTGCCCTCTCTTCCACCTCCCTACATTCTCTGTCTCCTCTTGATTAGACTATTGTAGTATCTTTCAGCAAGATCAGACTGCTTGCAGTCCTTCAAGTATGCTGTGATGCTTCACAAAGCCAGTACATTTCTTTCTTCCTCGAATCCTCTTCCCTTTAACTCCTACTTCCACCCTTTATCTTCTTGGTAATCTATCTGTTCATTATTCAAAACCCAGCTCAGATTTTCCCTTTCACATTTAATCATTGCCTCTTCAAGGCTACCTGGTTTAAATAGTATACCACTGACATTCTCAAGAGATATGTTCCAAGAGCCCAAAATTCATGAATAATGGTAAATTTAGAGTAAGATGGTAGAACAGAAAGTCCACAGCACATATCCCCCAACAGTAACAATAATTTGGCAGCAATCTACAGACAAAAGTGCCTTTAGGAGCACTTTGGAATCCAGGTAGGAGATTACAAAATCCCGGTAGAGCCCAACACCAAGGAGGGTCATTTTGAGAAGGCAGGCATGCACACAAGTGGTTGTGGTAAGCCTGCCAACTGTGATCCTGGCTACAGATACAAAAACAGACCTGTCCCCTAACTCAGCTATAGCCCCATCTGGCCTTGGTCCTGCCATCAGCATCATCTTCCAAGAGAACCACAAGGAGACATACCCTCCCATGACCGGAATGACATACTCATCAACTTTGGTCCAACTGTAGATTCTGAAGCAGCCATGTGATTTGTCTCTAGTCCTCTCAGCCATGGTCTGAGAGTAGTCATGCCCATCTAGACATGTGGCAGGAAGCATACATACCCATATCCTTAGTATGAGGCCTGAAGACTATAAACACTGCTGTGGATGATGTAGCACCCCTGTGACTTGGTTCCAGCCCTTCTAAGACACAGTCTGGTGCTATTCCTGCCCACCAAGGGAACCACCTAGTGACCCAGTGGGAGTTCTTTTAGGGACCCAGCAGGAGTTATACTTGTCCATACACCTGGTAACAGGCCCACTAACTGTGGACCCTACTGTGAACCCAGCAACATCCATGTGACCCGCTCTAATCCCACTCAACTGAGACCCCAAAAGCAATACTCTCAGCCCAGAGACCCATCAGGAGAAGGTCTCTACTTACCAAAACCACTCTGTAAAAAATGGAAAAGATGTTTGCTCCTTTAAATGCACAGACACCAACACAAGGTTACATGGATCATGAAGAATCAGGCAAATGTGACACCACAAAAGGAAACTAATAAAGCTCCAGAAACCGATCCCAAAGAAATGCAGATCTATAAACTGCCTGACAAAGAATCCAAAATAATCATCTTAAAGAAGCCAAATGAAATGCAAGAGAACACAGACAACTAAAAAAATAAGAAAAAGACAATGCATGAATAAACTGAGAATTTTAATCTCAGTTTAAAGAACTAGAAACCATAAGAATGAACCAAACAGGAGGAGATCAAGATGGCAGAGTAGGAGGACATGAAGCTCACCTCCCCCCCATGAACACATCAAAAATGCATCTACACGTGGAGCAATTCTCACTGAAAACAAACTGGAGACTGGCAGAAAGACTCTTAGACAATCAAGTCTGTAAGAAAGATTCATACAGAATTGGGTAGGAAGGGGAGAAAGTGATCAGGTTAGGACCTGCGACCTTAGGAGGGAACACAGAAGAGGAGGGGCATTACATGGGATTGGAGATCCTTCCTAGGGAGTGAGCAGTTCCAACCACACATTGGGTAGAGTCTGACACTGGGAGCATGAGTTCCCTTTGCTGGTTTGAAAACCAGTGGGAATTCACTCGTGAAGAGTGCACACATGCTTGCTAACTACCAAAACAAGGCATAGGAAGAAGAGTGAAACTGCCTGGGACTCTGGCCAGTTTCCTGTGACTGCCCCAGAGCATGTCCCAGCCTGAGCCAAGCATCTGCTCTGGACCCTCTTGCTCTGAGGCACAGCTTCACACTAGAATGGAGGCTGCTGTGGCCGAGGAAAGGGCACAGTTGTGGGGGATGCTTATAGATGCTCAGACCCAGCACAGCATCCTAACAGGGCACAGACAGCCATTACTGGCATTCATGGGGTTGGCAGATCAGGAGCAGTCTAGAACTCTGACTGGTGTGTCAGGATTGCACCAGCATGCTCCTGGCCCACACTGGGCACCTGCTGCAGCCCCTCTTGCTCCAGTACTGCTCTCCTCTGGAGTGGAGGTGCCAATACTGGGAGCACAGAAAATACACACTTAAAGGGACCTAAACCTCAGGGCTTCTGCTCCAGCAGCTTGGGACCCAACACTTCCTTGGATAGGGTGGTATTGGCCACTAAGCAGAGAAGCCCTGGCTCACACCTTGCTCTGGCTCTAGCTCTAGCCACTCCATCTCCAGCCCTACCACTTACTAAGGTGATAACTGCCAGCACACCCTGGGGGAAGATGTGACTTCTGCTTCCTATAGATCCAGCTCTCCCACCAAAGCCACTGGGCACACAAAGACTGCATAAGGATGCTCCCACACAAGGACACCACTTCAAGACTGGGATAGGTAACCACTTCACTTAATTTCACAGAGATAGAAAAAGTGAAGCAAAATTAGAAGACAGAGGAATCTGGTTCAAATGAAAGAAAAGGAAAAAAATGAAAAAACAACTAATGAAACAGATAAATAATTTACCAGATAAAGAGCTCAAAGTATTAGTAATAAGAATTGTAATTAAATTAGGGAAAATAATAGATGAACACAGTGAGAATTTTCACAAGGAACTAGAAAATATAAAAAAATAATTAGCCATAACTAAAGAATACAATAACTGACATGAAAAACACACTAGAAGGAATTAACAGCAGACTAGGTGATATAAAATAAGGCATAAGTGATCTGGAAGATAGAATAATGGAAATTACCCATAAGAACAGCAAAAAGGAAAACAAATTTTAAAAATGAGAACATATTAAAGGACCTCTGAGACAACATCAAGTGTAAAAACTAGTACAAATAATCCTAAAATTGATATGGAACCACAAAAGAATGAAGGATAAAAATAATAAAATCATCTCAATAGGAACAGGAAAAAAGCATTTGACAAAATTCATCATCCTTTCATGATTAAAAATTCTCAATGAATTAGGTATAGAAAAAGGTCCCTCAACTTAATAAAGATCCTATATGACAAGCCCATATCTAACATCATACTTAATGGTGAAAGTCTGAAAGCTTTTCCTTTAAGATAAGAAACAAGGCAAGGATGTTCACTCTTATGACTTCTACTCAGCATAGTACTATATAGTCCTAGCTAAAGAAACTAGCCAAGAAAAAGAAATAAAAAGCATCTAAATCAGAAAGGAAGAAGTAAAATTGTCTTTGTTAGCAAATGACATGATCTTATATGTGGAAAACCCTAAAGACTCCACCAAAACCCTGCTAGAACTAGTAAATGAATATAGTGAATCTGCAGGATACAAAATCAACAAACTAAAATTCAGTTACATTTCTATATGCTAATAACAAACTATCTGAAAGGGAAATTAGGAAACAATATCATTTACAATAGCATCAAAAAGAAAAAATACTTATAAAAATTGAGGAGATGAAAAATCTGTACACTGAAAACTTTAGAACATTGGTAAAAGAAATTAAAGAATATACAAACAAATGGAAAGATATCTCATGGTCATGGATTGGAAAAATTAATATTGTTAAAATGACCTTGCTACCCAAAGTGATCTATGGATTCAGTGTAACTCTATCAAAATTTGAATGCTATTTTTCATAAAAATAGAAAAAATTATAAAATGTTTATGGAACCACAAAAGAGTGAATAGCCAAAGTAATCTTGAGCAAGAAGAACAAAGCTGGAGGCATCACACTTCTTGGTTTTAAACTCTATTACAAAGCTATTGTAATCAAAGCAGTATGGTGCTGGCATAAAAACAGACACATAGTCCAATGAATCAGAACATGGTCTAGAAATAAACCCACACATAGGCAATCTACTAATCTTCGACAAGAGTGAATACACAATGGGGCTCCTGGGCATATATCCAGAAGGATCCCTACTAAAGAAGACATCTACACCCCAATGTTCATAGCAGCACTATTTAATTAAAATAGCCAAGACATGGAAACAGCCTAAATGTCCACTGACAGATGACTGGATAAAGAAGATGTGGTATATTTATACAATGGAATACTATTCAGCCATTAAAAATGACAACATAACGCCATTTGCAGCAACGTGGATGTCCCTGGAGAATGTCATTCTAAGTGAAGTAAGCCAGAAAAAGAAAGAAAAATACCATATGAGATCGCTCATATGTGGAATCTAAAAAAAAAAAAAAAAAGAAAAAAGAAAAAGGCAAATGAACATAAATACAAAACAGAAACAGACTCATAGACATAGAATACAAACCTGTGGTTGCCAGGGGGAGGAGGGTGGGAAGGGACAGACTAGGAGTTTGAAATTTGTAGATACTGAGAGGCATATGTAGAACAGATAAACAAGATTATACTGTATAGCACAGGGAAATATATACAAGATCTTGTGGTAGCTCACAGTGAAAAAGAATGTGACAATGAATATATGTATGTTCACGTATAACTGAAAAATTGTGCTCTACACTGGAAATTGACACAACATTGTAAACTGGCTATAACTCAATTTTAAAAAGAGTGAATACACAATGCAGAAATGATAGTCTCTTTAATAAATGATTCTGGGAGACCTGGATATCCTCATGCAAAAGAATGAAATTGGACCCTTATATTACATCAAACAAAAATCAACTCAAAATGGATTAAAAACATAAATGTACAACCTGAAACTCTACAACTCCTATAAGAAAACATAGGGTAAATGCTCCTTAACATTAGTCTTGATAATGATATTCTGAATATGATACCAAAAGCAAATGAAACAAAAGCATAAATAAATATGTGGAATTATATCAAACTAAAAATGTTTTGCACAGCAAACAATCAACAAAATGAAACAGCAACCCATAGAACAGGAAAAATATTTGTAAACTATATTTCTGATAAGGGGTTAACCTCAAATATATAAGGCACTTATACAATTAATTCGATAGCAAAAAAAAAAAAAAAAAAACAATCTGAGTAAAAAATGGAAAGAACCTGGATAGTCATTTTTCCAAGGAAGACATACAAATGGCCAACAGATATGCAAAAAAGGTGCTCAACATCAGTAATCATCAGGGAAATGTAAATCAAACAATGAGATATCACCTCACACCTGTTAGGATGGTTATTATCAAAAAGATAAGAGATAACAAGTGTTGGTGAGAGTGTAGATAAAAAAAGGAACCCTTGTGCACTGTTGGTGGAATTGTAAACTGTTTCAGCCACTATGGAAAACAGTATGAGGTTCCTCAAAAAATTAAAAATAGAACAAATTATATGTTCCAGCAATCCTATTTCTGGGTATATATCCAAAGGAAATGAAAAAGGTTACTGAAGAAACATATGCACTCCCATGTTTATTGCAGCATTATTCACAATAGTCAACATACATGTAAAATGCTACTCAGTCATGAGAAAAAAAAAGAAATTCTACCATTTGCAACAACATGGATGGACATTGAGGACATTATGCTAAGTGAGTTAAGTCAGAGGAAGACAAAATACTGCATATCTCTTACATGTTGAATCTAAAAAAACAGATATTGTTAAAGCAGACAGCAAAATGTTGGCTACCAGGAGCTGGGGAGTCAGGGTTGGGAAAATGAGAGAGACGTTGTTTAAGGGTACATACTTCCAACTAATAGATAAATAAGTCTTGGAGATCTAATACACAGTACAGTGATTACAGACAACAAAACTGTATTATAAACACTAAACTTGCTAAGACATTAAATCTTAATTGTTCCCAACACTAGAAGGAATTATAATTATATGATGTGATACAGGTTGTTAGCCAATGCTAAAATGGCAAGCATATTGCAAATTAATATGTTGTACACCTTAAATTTACACAATGTTGTATGTCAAATATATCTGAATAAATAATAATTGTCAAAAAATGGCAACTATGTGAGGGGACAGATGTCATAATTAGCTTGATTGTGGTAATCATTTCACAATGTATATGCATATCAAATCACGTTGTACACCTTAAGTGTGTGTATATATATTTGGCAATTATATCGCAAAAAGTTGAAAAAGTATTTTAAGTATCCTTGTCAGAACCTTAGGCCACAAATCATTAATTGAGCTATTAAAATAAATATTGCAACTGAAATGAATCTGCATTTCATTACATCATGAATTTAGTAATATCAACCATGAAGTTAACTTAATCTGAAAGGAAACAACAAAGTTCTTACCTGTTCAGGAAATTTACTGCATATATAACCATGAAAAAGGATATAGAGCAACATGGGTCTCAGCAAAATCACAAATTTCTTCATGTCACAGACCTTTGGAAATCATTAAACAGTAAGCATCAAATACATAAAAGTCAAATGCTTACTATACTTCTCTTATTGTACTGAAGTCATTGAATACCTAGTCCCCTGATGAGAACATGAGCTTCTTGGGGACAGACGCCCTTTTTGTCATTCTTTTATACCAAAGTTGATCTAACACAAAGCAACCACTCCAAAAACATTTGTTGAATTAAATTGCCTCCTAATAATTAGTCTCTCTGGTTCCAGGCCATCCTCTATAAAATCCTGCCAGTTCTTTTACAAAAATACAAGTCTGATAATTTCACTTTATTGTCCCAAACATTTAATGGCTGTTCATAATCTGCTTTACAGGATTATGTTCACATACCCTGGCAGGTCTATAAGGACCTTCACACCCTGTACTCAGCCTGTATTCCTAGCCTCACTCCCAGCCTCTCCTCTTCACACACCCTATCCTCAAGCCACACTGACTGCTCCTTGAACACTTTTGGAATTTCATTACCCCATGTCTTTGCAAATGCTGCTTCCTCTGTCTGAAAGGTCCTTCCTGCATCTTCTTGGCAAACTCTTATTGTTAAAGCTCAGCTTAAATGTCACTATTTTTGTAGCTTTTCCTGATCCCTCACAGAATTAATGTCTCCTTCACTCGTTTTTTCTGTACCAATATATTTATTCTGAAAATGGACTAAGCTAAATCAGGGGGAATAGAAGAAGAGAAGGAAGGAGGGAGCGCCCTGTCAATGGATTTACCCAAGCAGCAACTGCGGCACTACGTGTTAAGCATATTGTTCAAGAAGCAGTGGGAGGAGGGGGCTGGATGACCTTTAAGTCATGAGATGCTATGGTTCGCATCTTTCACACTGCATGTACGTGTGCTTCTGTGTGGGGGGGAAGCACTGAGAGGGAGGGGACAAAGAGACAGAAACAGAGACAGAGATCAGAGAGGAGATTGGGGGACGCAGTGCAGTAATAGCAATGGGCGGACCCAAATTTCTTCCGCTTTACAGTTTTGCAGAGGTCTAACCCTGCATCTTAGTGCTGTAGCAAGGGGGTGGGAGAGGAGGAAAGGGGAGGGACTGCACTCCCTCTGAGCGTACCCAGCTTCGACTGCCTGACGGATCACCTTCCGCTCCAACACAGCCAGTTCCTCCTTGCCGTGACTCATGCCTATTGTGCCAGGCAGGGCGCACTCTGCCCTGCAGCCCCACAGGTGGTGTCGACTTGGGGAGACGGTTCCCGCCAGGCTAGGCAGTGGAGCGCCGCACAACGCGCCTTCCCGCCTCCCAGCTGCTGCCCTAGCAGTTCCGACCCAGCGCCAGCAGGCCTGCTCGGTCGATCTTCGAGCCGAAGATGCGGCGGGGCTGGAAGATGGCTCTGTCCGGGGGGCTACGGTGCTGCCGCCGGGTACTTTCCTGGGTGCCAGTGCTTGTTATCGTCCTCGTCGTGCTCTGGTCCTACTATGCCTACGTCTTTGAACTCTGCCTGGGTAAGTGGAGCTGGCACCTAAGGTGGGGAAATTATGCTCCAGCACAGTCGTCTGCCCTACCCTTCACACTGGTGTCCCCTGTGTTCTTAGCCCTCATACTGCGGTTTTCCATAAGCTCCCAGGAAACCTCCCTGTCTCCAACCTCTGACTTTCCACAATATTTCTTGTGCCCTCCCACCATATCGCCATCGCTTCCTACCCAGGGTTTCTTTCATTATTTCCTGGCCCTACCCACAAGAATTTACTGGTTCTTTCCACTAGGGCCCCCTTTTCTCATACAGGACAACCACTTGTGTCTTGTGTTCTCGTTCTGGTGACTCCCGTACTGCCGAATTGAGGAAACAACATACCCTGTATCCTTAAACTGTGCGCTTACGCTATAAATCCCATCAATTCATCCAACTAGAAGCCCTACATTTTCCCATTCCCTCCTCCTAGGGAATCCCAAAATATTTCCTTTACTCTTTTACTAGCTCTCATTTATCCAACACTAGGATTTCTCCTTTTCCCGTGATCCTCTCACTCAGGCTGAAGTACTTCACATCTTCTGCCACTTGGGATCCCACAGTACCCCCTTGTTCTATCCTACTGGGGTCTCCCCTTTTTACAAAGTGACAAACCCTCCATTCCTCTTTCCCTGTAGGTCTCACCATTTTCTCATCTTCTCCAATGGAATAGGAATCCTACAATACATCCTGTCCTGTCCCCTCACACTAGAGGCCCTGAGTTTGTCACACTGGAGCTCTCCTTAGTCTCCTGCCTTCCTGCTTTGAGGAGCATTCACTCCTTCCCATTGGGGGCCCCACATTATTTTCTGACAACTTGCTTTGTCCACTGTCTTCTCACATAGAGTGTCTGTCCTCTTTACCCTCCTACAAGGTTTCCCACAGTATCTCCCATACCCCTTCCAAAACCTGTTGCTTTTCTAAAATTATCTCCTCTTGCTATCTTTTTTGAAACCTACTCCCCACCTTCTGCAGTCCTCTTCCACTATTAGCCCCACATTTTGCCATTCTTTTCCTCAGGGGTTTCTTATTATTTTCTCTTACTTTCCTCTAGGATTGCACTTGTCCCTTGCCTTCTCAAACTAGGGAAACACCATCCTTTCCCACTGAGGTTTCTAGTATTTCCTGCTCCTTCCAATGGAAGCCTCATTTCTTGTCCCCTCTCATTAGATTACCCCTTTATAAATCTAAGGTCTCCTCTTGTACCCTGTCCTGTAACGCCAGGGAGCATTTCATCTCCTCCATATCTATAAAATGGTTCCCACAGTATATCTAATGCTTTCAAACTCAGAATTCCACAGAATTTCCTGACACAAACCCTAAGACCCTATCTGTATTTTCCCAAGTTGGATTATGCCCCTTAGTCCCCTACCTTTATCACTAATAGCCTTATATTTTTCTAATCAATTCATAATGGAGTTTTTATACTATAGTCTGTTTCCTCACAACAGAACCTCTACTTTTCTCACAGTGAAATCTCTCCTTCTCACATTGAAGAATCTCCATCTCTTTTCAAAGGAGATTCCACTAATAGTTATTGTCCCCTCAGTACTAGAATCCAACTTCTAGCACACCCTTAAACTTGTGTCCTACAATGTTTCCTATTCATTCAGTGTGAGGTCCAAGTATATCTCTAATCCCCTCACATTAGGACTCTCCTTTATCTTACCGGGCATCCCCTCATTCCCAAGTCCTTCCAAGACTCCTGTATTTCTTCATATCAGATTCTTCTCATCTTAAAAATTAAGACTGGGTTCATGCTTTTCCTAACCCCAGGATCTGATTCCACTTATAATTTCCATCTCTTACATACTTGACAGTGCAATAGTCTACTCCAGGTAGACTAGGATTAACTAGGGAGGCAGGGGATAACCCTCTTTTCCAATATAGAAATTTCTTCTTATCAACTCTGTGTATCAAAGTTTTAATTTTTCTCATCTCCTTCTTAGAGTTATTATGGAAAAAACAGAAAGAGTTATTAAAAATAAATTCAATTATTTGCCTTCATAGATATAAATTTAGGCTGTTTTTCATTTTTATCTCAATCTGATATAAAGGTGCATTAAATGGGCTATGCAATGACTGGGAAGTTTTTCTATTCTCAGACTTCACCATTTTGCTTTATTGAATGATTGATTGAAGGGTTAAAAGTTCAGTTCCATTATTACTGCTCCTAGGATCAATGCCATATTGTAAACACTATCAAATATATTTCAGAGTTTTTCATTATTGACCTACATGAGCTTTGCCAAGTAATCATTTTAAAAATTAATCATGGCTAACATTTAAATAGTGCTTAATCTTTGCCAATGTTCTAAGTACTGTAAATATATTAACTGTCTATATTAACTTATTTAATCCTAACAATAACCATACAAAGCAGGTATCATTATTATCTCTGTTGTGCAGATGGGTAAACTGAGGTAAAGACCAAATTAGAATTAGGGCAAATAATCAGCTTTCTACAAATTCTTATTAAGTCATATAATGGTAAAACCTGAAAGGAAACTTATAGTTCATTTATTTTGTTTTATTTCACATATTTGCAGAGCATTTATTAAATGCCAGGCACTGTTTTAAATGATACACACACACACACACACACACACACACACATAAACTTAATCCTCATAACAAATTTATGAGGTATCATTATGATTATGTTCATTTAAGAAAAGAAAACTGAGGCACAGATGTATTAAGAAGCTTGCCTAAAGTCACAGAGCTATTAAATGGCCAAACATGATGTCAGCCCAGGCAGTATGGCTCCACAGTCCAAGCTTTAACCACCATAGTATCTTACTTAATTCTCTGCCTCCTTTCTACTAACACAGAGGTCAAAACTGGTGACTCACAGGCCACATGTAGCCTAGAGAAGTGTTTCATTTGGCCTGCACAGTGTTTTCTTAAGATTTTCCATCAGACACCATTATTTAAAAACCAAGAGAATAAGATAGCCTTGATTTCCAATTCTGATTTCACCAGTCCATTCTGTTCTCTGTATTTTACAATTTTTAACAGCTGAGTGGCCTTGGTTTCAGGAAGGTTAAATCAAATTTTCCTAAAGTAACACATTTAGTAAATAATGGAGAATTGGATATTAAAGCTGTCTAATAACCAAAGCAACACAACCAAAATAACAGATTTGAGTTTCAGTATGACTCAAAAAGTCATATTAAAGACCTAACTCTTTTCTACAAATAGAACTTGATGTCTTTCTCCCTAATGTCAGGTTCGAGCTGAAGTGAAAAATGGTATTTTTGCTTTATAAATCTTAGAATTTGGATTCTGTCACTTACTAATTAGGACACCTGAGGCAAGTTATCTAATCTGTTTCAACTTCAGTTGCTTCACATGCACTTTGCTTATATGGTTGTTCATTCATACGACAAATACTTCCTTAGCACTCACTATATGCTGTTATAGCATTGTTGTGAGATTTAAATAATATGGTGCATGAAAAGCATGCATCACAGTAGACAGCACATTATAAGAGCTCATTAAACAGTAACTTGTTATTATGATTATTAATGAGGATATAAGTGATTCTGCTCAAGTCAAAATATAAGAAGCTTAGACTTTTAGAGGGAGAAAAGTAACAGTATCCATTTTTTTAGGTATAATTCACATAATGTAAACCTAACCATTTTAAAGTGTTCAATTTAGTACATTCACAACAACAACAATCACTAATTTCTAGTTCCAAAGCACTTTCATCACTCCAGAAGAAAACCTCATAGGTTTTAAACTATCACTCCCCATTCACTCCTTCCCATAGTCCCTACCAACCATTAATTGGTGTTCTGTCTCTATGGATTCTGTATGTTTTAGAGAAATAGCATCATACAATGTGTGTCCTTTTGTGCCTAGCTTCTTTCAATTGGTGTAGTGTTTTTGAGGTCTCTCCACATTGTACTGTGTAACAGTACTTCATTCCTTTTAATGACTGAATGATATCCCATTGTATACCATACTTTATCCATTCATCTGTTGATGGTTGATGGACATTTGGGTTGTTTCCACCTTTTATCTATTCTGAATAGTGTGGCTATAAACATCCCTGTAAAAATATTTGTTTAAATACTCATTTTCAATTCTTTTGAGTAAATGCTAGGGAGAAGGGTGGTAACTGCTGGGCTGTATGTTAATTCTATATTTAACTTTTTGAGAAACATCCAAATTATTTTCTACAATGGCTGCACAATCTTACAATCATACCAGCAACGTAGGAGGGTTCCAACTTCTCCACATCCTCACCAACACTTGTTATTTTCCTTTTTTATTATAGCCATCATAGTGGGTATGAAGTGATATTTCAGTGTGATTTTGATTTGCATTTCCCTGGTGACTAGTAATGATGAGCATCTTTTCATGTGTTTCTTGGCCATTTGTATATGTTCTTTAAAGAAATGTCTATTCAAGTCCTTTGTCCATTTTTAAATAGGTTATTTATCTTATTGTTGTTGAATTATAAGATTTCCTTATATATTCTGAAAACTCAACCCTTGTCAGATAAATGATTTGTAGATATTTTCTCCCATTCTGTGAGTTCTTTTTTCATTTCCTTGAAAGCAGTATCATTTGTTACACAAAGTTTTAACTTCGATAAATTTCAGTTTATCTATTTTCTTTGATTGTTGCCTATGCTTTTGGTATCGTATCTAAGAATCCATCACCGAATGTAAGTTTATAAAGATTTAACCCTTTGTTTTCTTCTAAGAATTTTATAGTTTTAACTCTTACATTTAGGTGTTTGAGTTGATATTTATATATGGTGAGAGGAAGGAGTCCAGGTTCATTTTTTACATGTGGCTATGCAGTTGCCCAACATCATTTATAAAAGAGACTCTTCTTACCCCATTGAATAGTCTTGATCTAATTATCAAAAACCAATTGTTTATTTTTGCTTTTATTTCTATTGCCTGGGTAGACTGCTCTAGGAGAACATTGCTGACATTTATGTCAGATAATGTTTTGCTTATGTTTTCTTCTGAGGTTAATAGTGTCTTATGTTCAGGTCTTTAAGCCATTTTCAGTTTATTTTTGTGTATGATGAAGCAGAGTATTCTAATTTCATTGATTTACATGCAGCTCTCCAGTTTTCCCAACACCATTTGCTGAAAAGACTGTCTTTACTCCATTGCATGCTCTTACCTCCTTTGTTAAAAAATTAATTGACCAAAGGTTTGTGGGTTTATTTCTGGGCTCTCTATTCTGTTCCATTGATCCATATGTCTGTTTTTGTACCAATACCATGCTGTTTTGATTACTATAGCTCTATGGTATTGTCTGAAGTCTGGGAGGGTTATTCCTTCAGCTTTGTTCTTTTCCTTCACTATTGCTTTGGCAGTTCTGGGTCTTTTCTGATTCCATATAAATTTTAGGATTATTTGTTCTAGTTCTGTGAAAAATGTCCTGGGTAATTTGATAAGGATTGCACTAAATCTGTAGATTGCTTTGGGTAGTATGGCCATTTTAACAATATTAATCTTCCAATCCAAGAACATGGGATATCTTTCCATTTATTTAAAAAATCTTTAATTTCCTTAGTCAATGTTTTGTAGTTCTTTGCATATAAGTCTTTCACTTCCTAAGTATTTTTTTTTTTGGATTCAATTTTAAAAGGGATTGTTTCTTTACTTTCCTTTTCTGATATTTCATTGTTAGTGTAAAGATCCAACTGACTTCTGTATGTTAATCTTTTATCCTGCTATCTTGCTGAATTCTTTTATCATCTCTAGTAGCTTTTGTGTGGAGCTGTTGGTGGGAATGTAGTTTGGTGTAGCCATTATGGAAAACAGTATAGAGATTCCTCAAAAGACTGAAAATAGACTTATCATATGATCCAACATTCCCACTCCTGGGCATATATCCAGAGGGAACTTTAATTCAAAAAGATACTTGCACCCCAATATTCATAGCAGCATTATTTACTATAGCCAAGACATGGAAACAACTTAAATGTCCATCAACAAATGACTGGATAAAGAAGTCATGGTATATTTATATAAGGGAATACTACTCAGCCATAAAAAAGAATAAAATAATGCTATTGCAGCAACATGGGTAGCCCTGGAGATTATCATTCTAAGTGAAGTAAGCCAGAAAGAGAAAGAAAGAAAAATACCATATGATCACTTATATGTGGAATCTAAAAAAAAAAAAAAAAGACAAATGAACTTATTTACAAAACAGAAACAGACTCACAGACATAGAAAACAAACTTATGGTTACCATGGGGGAAAGGGGATGGGAATGGATAAATGAGAGTTCAAGATTTACAGACACTGACTGATATATATATATAAGATGAACTACAAATTCATACTGTATAGCACAGGGAAATATATTAAATATCTTATAGTAACATGGTGAAAAAGAATATGAAAACAAGTATATGTTTGTTCATGTATGTCTGAAGCATTATTCTGTACACCAGAATTTGACACAACATTGTAAACTGACTATACTTCAATATATTTTTTTCCAAAAAAACCCAATTGACCATAGATGTATAATTTGTTTCTGGTCTCTTAATTCTGTCCCATTGATCCGTTTGTCTGTTCCTCTGCCAGTATCACACTTGTTTTGATTACCATACATTTGTTTTAAACTTGGAAGTCAAGAAACATGAGTCTTCCAACTTTATTTTTTAAAAGATTATTTTGGCTAGGGTCTCTTGCAATTCCATATGAGTTATAGGATCAGCTTTTCCACTTCTGCAAAATAGTCATTGGAATTTTGATAGGGATTGTACTGAATCTGTATATTACTTTGAAGAAAAATTCTATCTTAAAATCAAGTTTTCTAATCCATGCACGTGGGATGTCTTTTCATTTATTTAGGTCTGTAATTACTTTCAACAGTGTTTTGGAGTTTTAAGTGTTTAAGTCTTGAACCTCTTTGGTTAAATTTATCATAAGTATTTTATTCTTTTTATGCTATTATAAATGGAATAGATTTCTCAATTTGCTTTTCTGATTGTTCATTAATAGTCAATAGAAATAAAACTGATATGGAGTGTTGTATTCTGCAACTTTACTGAATTTGTTCATTGGTCCTAAGAGGGTTTTTTTTTTGGTGGGTTCCTTAGAATTATTTGTACCTAGGATCATATCATCTACAAATAAAAATAATTCCATTTTTTCTTTCCAATTTGGATTTTTCTTCTTCTTCTTGCCTAATTGCACTGGCTAAACTGTCAGTAAATGTTGAATAGAATTGGTGAAAATAGACATCCTGACCTTGTTTCTTATCTTAAAGAGAAAGATTTCAACCTTTTGCCATTGAGTAAATTATTAGCTGTAGGTTTTCCATAAATGCCCCCTTATCAAGTTGAGGGACTTCTATTCCTAGATTCTTGAGCATTTTTTTCATGGAAGTGTATGGAATATTGTCAAATGCTTTTCTAGCATCAATTGAGATGATTGTGTGGGTTTTTCTTCCTTCGTTCTATTAATATAATGTATTACATAATTGAGTTTCAAATGTTGAATCACCCCTTATATTTCTTCAATACATCTGACTTGATCATGATGTGTATGTAATCCTCTAATATGCTGTTGAATTCAGTTTGTTGTAATTGCTTAAGTAGTTTTTCATCCATATTCATAAGAGATGTATGTAATTTTCTTGTGATGTCTTTATCTGGCTTGGAGGTCAGTATAATACATGCCTCATAGAATGAATTAGGAAATGTTCTTTTCAATTTTTTGTAAACATTTGAAAAGGATTGTTGTTAATTCTTTAAATATTTGGTACAATCTACACTGAAGCCATCTGGTCTTGGTTTTTCTTTGTTGGGAAGTTTTGTTTACTGATTCAATCTTTCACTTGTTAAAAATCTGCTCAGATTTTCATTTTCTTCTTGGATCAGTTTTGGTGGTTTCTGTATTTCTAGGAATGCATCCATTTCATCTACATTATCTAATTTGTTAGCATGAAATTGTCCCTACTATTCTATTATAATCATTTCTATTTAAGCAAATTCTCTATAAACATTTCACTTTCATTTATGATATTAATAATTTGAGCCTTCTCTTTTTTTTTAATCTAGTCTAGTTAAAGTTTATAAATTTTGTTTATCTCTTCAAGGTTCCAACTTTCAGTTTCCAGAGTTCTGCAAAAGTTGATTCTGACAGTTTTTGCCACTTCATTCATGGCTTTTGGGGAAAGATAAAACCCTGGAATTCCCTACTCTGCCATTTTTGATGATTAGCAGTATCCATTTTGAGATTAAAACTAAAAGGTCGAGGAAATAGTTTTACTCAGAAGCTAGAAATTCTTCAAAGGGTCAGAAGAAATGAAAACTGATAAGGCAAAAAAAAAAAGAACATTTCCTAGAAACTAAATTTCTATGGAAGTAAAGATGAATCATGGTGTTCTGATATCTAAAATAGTTTTACAAGTCATCCATATATGAAACAAATACATCACACTGACTAGTAGATATCATATGAAACAGCTAAAATAATTCCAATGATTCTTTAACCTGACTGATAATTGTAATTACCTGCTGAGTTTTTTGTAATACAAATTCCTCCACCTCCACCCAGAGATATGTTACATGAAGGAAGCCCTAGAATCTATATTTTTATCAGTTCCTTAGGTGGGTATTAAAGTTATCTAGATTTAGGAATGGTAGCTACCTAAAAAGTAAATGAATGTCTAGTCTTAGTAACTTTTTCAGAGCAGTAAATGAAGATGGCGTGATTAGTTTATTTTCAACAAGCAGAACATAATAAGAAATGTATCTGGGTTCTCCATTTCAAATTCTATTCCCCCTCCTAACCTAAAGTCTAAGAAACACATAATGGAAAAAGTGGGTATCAAATATATTCATTTTGACATTGAATACATTATTTTAAAACCATCATATATGACTTTAGGATCAATATCGTAAATATTTTTTAAATAAGATTTGTTCTGTCCCAATCTATTATAAAACTTAACTTCACTAAACAGTTTGCCTTTCTCAGAAAAATAATAATTAATAGGTAACAATAATCAGGTACCTAGTATATACCAGGTACCCCAGCAATTTGCATATATTTTATAATTTAATTCATATAACAATCTTATAGCATAAATAATTTTATCCTCATTTTACAGATGAGAAAACTTAGGTACAAACAGATAAAATAATTAATCACAGAACAAGTAAGTGGCAGAGCCAAAATATAAATACATATCAAATTGTATGCTATACATCAATACAGTAAACTCCCTCTCCAAATGAGTCATTAATTAAGAGAACTTCACATTGCAACTGAGCACTCATTTCGCTAGAATCATATTTTCAACCTTCCTACTCTAGTCCTTTTGAGCTTCGCTGTCTAATTTGGTAGCCACTAGCCACAGGTGGCTATTAAACAATTGAAATGTGTCATCTGAATTGAAATGTTACTGGAAAACATAAAATATACACAAGATTTCAAAAGCCTAATACAAAAAGAAATATGTGAAATATATCATTCATAATCTTTATGTAAATAATATGTTGAACTGATGATATTTTTGGTATATGGGATTAAATAAAATATATTAGTAAAGTTTACTTCACTTGGTATTTTTTAACTTTTAAAAATGTTTCTATTAGAACATTATTTTTTTATTGAGGTATAGTCAGTTTACAATGTTGTGTCAATTTCTGGTGTACAGCACAATTCTTCAGTCATACATGAATATACATATATTCATTTTCATATTCTTTTTCACAATAAGCTACTACAAGATATTGAATGTATTTCCCTGTGCTATACACTATAAACTTATTTATCTATTTTATATATATACTAGTCAGTATCTGCAAATCTCGAACTCCCAGTTTATCCCTTCCCAAACCCCTGCCCCCTGGTAACCACAAGTCTGTATTTTATGTCTGTGAGTCTGTTTCTGTTTTATATATAAGTTCATTTGTCTTTTTTTTTTTTTAGATTACACATAGGAGTGATATCATATGGTATTTTTCTTTCTCTTTCTGGCTTACTTCACTTAGAATGACATTCTCCAGGGACATACATGTTGCTGCAAGTGGAATTATTTTATCATTTTTATGGTTGAGTAATATTCCATTGTATACATATACCACAACTTCCTTATCCAGTCATCTGTCAATGGACATTTAGGTTGTTTCCATGTCTTGGCTATTGTCAATAGTGCTGCTATGACCATTAGGGTGCAGGTGTCTTTTTGAATTAGGGTCCCCTCTGGATATATGCCCAGGAGTGGGATTGCTGGGTCATATGGTAAGTCTATTTTTAGTCTTTAGAGGAATCTTCATACTGTTTTCCACAGTGGCTGCACCAAACAACATTCCCACCAACAGTGTAGGAGGGTTCCCTTTTCTACACACCCTCTCCAGCACTTATCATTTGTTGACTTTTGAATGACGGCCATTCTGACTGGTGTGAGGTGAATACCTCATTGTAGTTTTGATTTGCATTTCTCTGATAATTAGTGATACTGAGCATTTTTTCATGTGTCTATTGGCCATTCGTATGTCTTCCTTGGAGAATTGCTTGTTTAGGTCTTCTGCCCATTTTTGGATTGGGTTTTTTTTTCTTATTAAGCTGTTTGAGCTGTTTATATATTCTAGAAATCAAGCCCTTGTCAGTTTCATATTTTGCAAATATTTTCTCCCATTCCTTACGTTGTCATTTTGTTTTGCTTATGGTTTCCTTTGCTGTGCAAAAGCTTGTAAGTTTAATTAGGTCCCATTTGTTCTTTTTTGCTTTTATTTCTATTGCTTGGGTAGACTGTTCTCAGAGGACATTGCTAAGATGTATCTGAGATAATGTTTTACCTATGTTTTCTTCTAGGAGATTTATTATATCTTGTTTTATGTTTAAGTCTTTAAGCCATTTTGAGTTTGTTTTTGTGTGTGTTGTGAGGGATCTACTAGAATATTTAAATTACATGGTTTGCATTATATTTCTCTTGGAAAGCACTGTTGTAGAATTTCTTCTATGTCCTTTCTACTACAGTTGTTGACCATCCTCATATAGTCCCAAATTAGGCTTATTCTACCAATACCCTTCTGTGAACTCTAAAATATGTGTCTACTTGAAGGAAGTCATAAAATATACTTGGGTTTGAAACTAGCTGTCACTGATGAAAAGCCCTTGAATATACTCCACCCTTCCATAGCTTTTCTCCATACTTGGTTGCGAAGAATCAGTAAATAGGTAAAAGAAAACAGGAGAGTGTGAAAAAAGCCATTTGATGCTAATCCCAGTCACTTAACTCCCCATTAATGAGCTAAAAATTGAAGGAACAGAGCAGGTATGTAATTACACATATACCACATCACTCTGTAATCATACATGACAAGCTACCCATAGTATGGCTTAAGGGTACACCAAGAGATTCATGATAAAGTATTCATTTTGTAAAAGTTTAATATGATTCTTGTAACATTTTCATTTTAAATATGACTGAAGTATTCTTCATCTCTTCCATTAATAACACCAAAGACTATATTAGCAAAATAAAGGAAAGGCAGAACTACCAAGATAAGTGCCACAATCTTTTAGAATAAAGACCTCCTTCTTTTTCTCAGAAGTATGAAACAGGAAATTTTACAAGAAAAGATTTTTTCCTTAGACTTATTAACTCCTTACAGTTTTAGGAGTGAAAAGGACTTTAAAAGTCAAGTCTACTACCTAACTAATGTCTAAATGTCCTGTACAATATTTCAGAGTGTTTAGTGTGATCCTCACTTCTTCCAATGCTGCCAGCCTGGCTGGTCATTGTTATCATTATCATCATCATCATCATTGTTTTTCCCTTTGTTGAGCTGAAATGTGTTGACCTAAAGCTTTGCCCATTGATTCTATTTCTGCCCTCTGTTCTTGAGTCATATAAACCAATCCCACTAGCACATGATTGTCCTAAAATTACTTAAAGGCAGCTATCCCCCACCTAGAGACTTCACTGATTCCCACTCATTTTTCAGTATATACATTATCTCATTCTGGTATTTGCAAAGCACTGGATGATTTCCTTCCCTCACCAACAAGTTGGCCAAGTTAGAACCTCCACTTTTTGTTTAGCAATGAGTGTTCAATCATAGAGGTAGAAGGAGATATACCAAATATACCAAGCAGCAATTTGTTAGCTATTCTTTATTAAAATTGGTCTCCAAGCAACTCTTGTCTCTCTAATTCTATTTAAAAGAGATGTTATTAACCCAATTCAAGGCCTAGTGCAACTGATGTTGTCACAAAATATGCATGTGCAAAATCATGAAGTCCCAATTTGACCATTTTTGGAATGTGGAAACTTCTTGTTTCCACTTCCATTTATATTGTTTAAGTAGAGGATGTGATTCTTTCAATCATTCATAACCAGGATTCTTTAACTATAAAGGGAAAAGAAAAGAGAGAAATTGGTATCAATGTTCAGGATAGTACATTAGAAAAAAAAGAGTACATTATCTGGTCAGATTTTTAGCACATACAGAATGGAACAGTTTTAACAAAGTACATTCAAAGGATCATTAAAAGGAGCATTTTTTAAGACTCAATGAAAATAGACCTACAAATAAAGATAAGGAGAAAGTATAATTGATGAAGAACCTGAGAAAGTAGCCCCTAGAATATAGTCTTACTCTCTGTTTGGACTTTTCCCCCACTTTTCTGACTCAAGTGTTTATCATTGTGTATGAAAACCACTTTAATAGTTTCTCAAGATTTAGAGCCATGCCTTATAGTTTTACTTTACCTTAGTACCAAGTACAAGTGCACACAGATGATGGCAGTGACCAAAGACAGGTAGGCACCACTTTGTACAAATCACATTCTAAATGGAAGATGTATATATGTAAAATCTCACAGTAAGCCAGCAAGGATTGATTGGTAAAGGTAGACAATATATGAAAAAGCCCTGGAGACTAGAGTATATTCCCAACTCCACCACTAACTTGCTTATGACCTTGGGCAAATCATTTGATACTACTTTAGTCCATTTTTCCCATGTGTAAAGTGAGACAGATAAACCAGATAATCGCTAAAGTCCCTACCCATTCTGATAATTTATGAAATCTTAGTTCAAATATAGTAACAACTAATATTCATTAAGTACTTGCCTTGTGCTAGATACTATGCTAAAAGGTATTTAAATACATTAATTCACCTAGTTCTCAAGTAACCTTGTGAGGTAGGTACTGTTAGGGAAGTTAAGGAACTTGCCCAGGGTCACAAAATAGTGCAATTGGGCTTCTAACCCAGAAAGTCTGACTTCAAAGCTGGCATTAAACCTCTACACTATATTATCTCTAAATATACAGGAGAAACTTGGTCTTTAAATATGTTCTACAGTGAATACTTCAGAAAATGAATAATCATCTCCTAATTTATTAGCTCTTAAGTTCTTCCTACTATGCTTTATATAAAGATTGAGTTTTTCCATTTGTTGGATTTTATAAAAAGTCAAATTATTCTTGTATTTGTTGAATGGGTAGAAATTCTTAATTACTCAAGGTTTAAGATGAAGGAAGATAGCAAAGGACAAAGTTTAATCATCCTTGCCTTCCTTTATGTTAGCAAGCTGGTGGTTTCCTAAAGTATCGTTGAATAAATTGCTAAAAAAATGATGTTATGGAAAAACGAATTAGAAAAGTAATGTTTCTATATATCACTAATTTTTACCTTTTCCTCTCTTTTCACAGTGACTGTTTTGAGCCCAGCAGAAAAAGGTAAGAGGATGTAGTAAATTGTTTTGGTCGGGACTGTATTCCTTTTTCTGTTTAAAAATGAATTACATTAAATTCTATAAATTGAGTGACTTTTCATACACTGAGGTGAGTGGAACGTTTAGGATGATGGTTTTTAGGAAGCTTACCCAGAGACAGAGTAGAACACATTTTCAGTAGCTCCTCTGGCTGTAGAACAGAAACTGGAAATTACCAGAATTTATGATAAAGGCACAGGTAGGCCATTGGCCAGATTGACCCTAGCTTTCTCTTGATTCATCACTATTGTCCCAGGTATCTTTCCTTCCTACCCAATTGATCCCCTTTTCAAGGCATGAAGTAAGAGCACCGCAGGGGAGCTTTTAAGGGCTAAGTCTTTCACCATCACCATTCTAATGTATTTACTGTACTTCTCCCCACTACTCACCCCCATCTTGGCTTGATCTGCAATTTGTACTTCCATTCTAAAGAGACTGAGGCATTCTCCATCAAAAAATGTGTAAGCTAAGCATGAACCTTAACAAATGTTTAGTTTCACATTATTTTATCAGGTATAGCCATAATTATTTATATAGCCACTTTTAATTCTTCTTTCTTGGAGATTAATTTTGGTAATTCATTAACTACATAGCAGTCATACTATGCTGTTTTAAAGCTCTAGTTTGCTATTACTCATTTAACAGAGGTGTTGGCTATAGAGGCAATAGAGCAGAGTGGTGGGAAGACAGTAGATCATAGTCATGAAAAGTGTAAGTTTAGGATCTGGACAGTAAATTCTAACCCTGGCTCCACTACTTTTTAGTAAAGTATTTGACCTCCTTGTGCTCATTTTATTCATGTGTAGAATTGAAAAAAATAATACATATTTCATAGAGTTGTTATGAAAATATGAGTTATACATGTAAAACACTTAGAACAGTGGTGAATAAAGCGAATACTGATGACTCAATAAATATCTGCTACTTTTGTTACAGTCTTAGAGCAAGTGATAAGTTGCCTTTTATTATTGTGCATGGTTCTTAAAGTCAGAGATCATTTTCTTACACATATATGAAATATTTATAAATAAATATTTTCCACAGAAACTTTTCAAGATGATTTGGATGGGGCTCCATCAAAATAAGTATAATGACAATAATATTGTTCCTATTACTTGAAACTACAATTTATTGTTCAGGGTACACTGTTAAATATTGTATGCATGTATAAAACATCTTTCATGATATATAATCTTTTTGATCTGCTGTTGGATTCTATTTGCTAATATTTTGGTAAGGATTTTTGCATCTATGTTCATCAATGATATTGGTCTGTAATTCTCTTTTTGGCAGTGCCTTTGCCTGGTTTTGGTATCAGGGTGATGGTGGCTTCATAGAATGAGTTTGGGAGTATTCCCTCCTTTTCAATCTTCTGGAAGAGTTGGAGAAGGACCGGTATAAGTTCTTCTTTGTATGTTTGGTAGAATTCCCCAGTGAAGCAGTCCAGTCCTGGACTTTTATTTGTAGGGAGGTTTTTTTTTTTTTTTTTATTATTGCTAATTCAATTACATTTCTAGTAATCTGTTTGTTCAAGTGGTCAGTTTCTTCTTGATTCAGTCATGGCAGACTGTATATTTCCTGAAACTTGTCCATCTCCTCTAGGTTATCCATTTTGGTTCCATATAGTTTTTCATAGTATTCTCATATGATATTCTGTATTTCTATGTTATTTGTTGTAATTTCTCCATTTTACTTTCTTATTTTGCTTATTTGTGCTCTCTCTTTTTTCTTCTTTGTGAGTTTGGCCAGAGGTTTGTCGATTTTATTTACTTTTTCAAAAAACCAGCTTTTGGTTTGATTGATTTTTTCTATGTTTTTTTAAATCTCTATTTTGTTTATTTCCTCCCTGATCTTTAGTATTTCCTTCCTTCTGCTGCCTCTTGGGGTTTTTTGCTCTTCTTTTTCTAGTTCTTTCAGCTGGTGGGTTAGATTGTTTATTTGAGATTGTTCTTCTTTTTTGAGGAAGGCCTGCTTTGCTGTAAACTTCCCTCTTAGCACTGCCTTTTCTGCGTCCCATAAATTTTGTGTGGTTGTGTTTTCATTTTCATTTGTCTCAAGGTATTTTTTAATTTTAACTTTGATTTCATCATTGACCATTGGTTTTTTAATAACATGTTTAATTTCCATGCTGTCCATTTTTTCTCCTTTGTTTTTCTGTAGTTGATTTCTACTTTCATGGCATTGTGGTCAGTAAAGATGCTTGAGATAATTTCTGTCTTCTTAAAATTGTTGAGGTTTCTTTTGTGCCCAAGTACATGATCAATTCTAGAAAATGTTCCATGTGCATTTGAAAAGAATGTATATCCTATTTTGGGGGGATGTAATGCTGTGGAAATACCCACCAAGTCTAATTTTTCTATTGTATCATTTACTTTCTCTGTTTCCTTATTTATTTTTTGTCTGGAAGATCTGTCTAGTGATGTCAATGTGGTGTTAAAATCTCCAACTATGACTGTATTCCCATCAATATCCCCCTTTATCTCTGTTAGTAATTATTTTATGTATTTAGGTACTCCTATATTGGGTGCATATATATTAATGAGTGTAATATCCCCATCTTGTATCACTCCTTTAATCATTATACAATGTCCTTCTTTATCTTTCTTTATGGCCTTTGTTTTAAAGTCTATTTTGTCTGAAATCAGTATTGCAACACCTGCTTTTTTGGCTTTTCCATTTGCATGGAATATCCTTTTCCATCCTTTCACTCTCAATCTATATGTGTCCTTCTCCCTAAAGTGGGTCTCTTGTATGCAGCATATTGAAGGTTCTTGCTTTATTATCCAGTCTGCCACTCTGTGTCTTTTGACTGGAGCATTTAGTCCATTAACATTTACAGTAATTAATGATAGATGTGTGTTTATTGCCATTTTGAACTTCTGTTTGCAGTTGATTTGTTATTTCCTCTTTGTTCCTTTCTTCTTCCTTTTGTGGTTTGGTAATTTTCCTTTGTATTATCATGGATTTTATTTAATTTTTGTGACTCCCTTGTAAGTTTTTGGCTTGTGGTTACCCTTTTCTGTAAGTCTATTAGCCCATTACTATATCTCAAACCCATCCTACCAAAAGGAAAAAAATACTTGATATTTTCTTGCTTTCCTCTCCCACTCTTAATGATTTAGATGTCTTCTTTTACAATTTCTTGTTTATTTTATTTGTAATTCATGTGTTACAGGTTGATGAGTTTTGACAAATATATACAGTGGTGTAAATATCACTACCATCAAGGTATAGAATATTTACATTACCCTCAAAATAGTCCCTCTGTCTCTTTTGCAAGCATTTCTCTCTCTCTCTCTCCACCCTGGCAACCAATGATCTATTTTCTAACTCTATAATTTTACCTTTTTTAGAATGTCATAGAAATTGAATCATATAATACATAGCTTTCTGACTTATTTCATTTAGAAATATACATTTAAGATTCATCCTTGTCAGTGTATGCAGGAGCAGTTTGTTCCTCTTTATTGCTGAGTAGTATTCTATATAATAAATGTACTATGATTTGCTTATTTATTCAGTAGTTGATGAGCATTTGGTTTGTTTCCACATTTTGGCTATTATGAATAAAGCTGATGAGATATAATTATCATATATGTTTTTATATAAATATAAAATTTTTGCTGGGTTGTATAGTAATTGTATGTTTAACTTTATAAGAAACTGCCAAACTGTTTTCCAAAACAGTTCTACAATTTTGTAGCTCTATCAGTGATATATGAGAGTTTCAGTGGCTCTACATCTTCACTGTCACTTAGTGTTGTCAGGATTTTTTAAACCATTTTATTGTGTATGAAGCAGTATCTCCTGTGGTTTCAATTTGCCCTTCTGTAATAATTAATGATAAGCATCTTTTCGTGTGCTTGTTTGCCATCTGTATATCTACTTTTATGAAGTGTCTAGGTCTTCTGCCTATTTTCATTGAGTTGCTTGTCTTATTATTGAGTTGTAAGAGACCTTTTAAGTGTCTAGATAGAAGTCTCTGTGTTTTTGAGCAAATAGGACTCCTCTCCAGTGGAAAAACAATTAGGATCAATGGGAGGAAGTTACCAGGAAGAATATTTATGCTTAATATGACATTGATGTGTCTAACAATCAGAATTATCCAACAATAGAATGGGCTGCCCAAGAATTATTAAGTTTCTTCTTCAAGTGTTCAAATGAAAGCTAGATGACCATTGTTAGGGATAACACAAAGCAGATTTATGTATTGTGGAGACTGTTGGACCATATGGTATCTAAAAACTCTTCCAAATCTGAAATTTTTTAACATTAAAGTAAATCAAGTCAACATCATAATAAGGTAGAGGTCTTATTTGTTGTGTAAAACAAGTAAATAAATCCTGAAGGAACCAAGCTGGGATTGTGTTAAACCTTGCCACTCCCTCAGCCAGTGAAAAATTGGCTAACAAATTTCTAGCCACTATATAGACAGTAGAGTCTGTTATGCTTTGGTGTCCTCTGTGAATATCCCTGACAACATGGAGGTATTGGGCTATACTTAATCCAAAAGATACATACAGAATGATGACATCTCAACTATCTATTTTAAGCCAGGAAAGTAGACAAAGATTGTTCCCCAAGAAATGTTGCCCTGTGTACTTTTTTATCCCCAAGATCAATGAATCAATGAAATGTTATTTAGATATTGTCAAGAAGGGGGCTGAAAAGAAACCATTTTCCTCTTGTTGAACAAAGCTATGGTATGTCTCTCTCTGAATTCTGTGTAGTTTTTACCACCATATGTCAGAAAACAAATTACTAATATTTAAGAGGGAGGAAGGGAAAGAAAACTGATATTAAGTCCATAGATTATGTGAGATATTTCCATATTTAAGTCGATTAGTTCTCACAACAACCTGACAAGTTTGTTGTTGTTGGTGGTGGTGGTGCGTGTGTGTGTGTGTGTGTGTATGCACATATGATGAGATCAGCAAGGTTAACTAGTTTCTCAAGGACACAGTTATTAAATGGCAGATCCAGAGTTGAAACCCAAGTTATCTGATTCCAAATCGATTCTATTGCATGACACCTCAAATGCCCAAAGCAGACCAAAAAGAGAGGCCTCTTCAGCATGGAAAAACAAAAACTGAAAGGGCTATAATTCAAGTTTATAAACATATGAAGGCTATATATATTTTTTTTAGCTTTGTGTTGTTTACCAAACTCCAATACAGTGGAACTATAAAACTCTTTCAAAATGAAAAACACTAAGTTTAAGGTAACTAAAATGAAGCCCTGCTTTGCCCAGTGGCTGGCAAACTTGTGACTCATTACCCCCCAGAACTGGTATAGACTGAAGACATAACCAGCTTCATAAAAGGTTTATATAAATTGATGAGTGGTAGATGTCTAATGGGTAATTAGAATACTTGGAGACAACTCTAACTTCTGAAGTTGATATCAATAAGGAAATCCATACTCTTTCAAAACATGATACCATGTGTTGGTGCTTGAATTTGATCTCACCATCAAAGAGACTCCTGGAGAAACCTGGCTAAACCTTAGAAACAACTCTTGAGAAAATTTTTTATTCCTCTTAGGGGTAGCTAAATCATAGGAGCAACTCTTGAGCAATTCTTGTATTCTCATGAACTGTCCTTAGCCCCTTGATTACAACCTATGGGCCTCTAACCCCATTCTCTGCAAACATTCCTTTAAATAGCTAAGAGACAAAGTCTAACTCTTTGTTAGAGCTTTTAAGGCAGTGAAGTAAAGTAAAGCAGTGAACTCAAATATTAGAGTCAAGACTTCATTGCTAGGTGTCCTATTCAAAGGTAGAAGTGACTATCTAGCTGACAGATTATCCCCTGTTCATAATCTAGGAGTTTCTATCTTGAGCCAAATGAGGATTTTAGTGAGAACTCTTAATTGCTAAAGTTACAGCTGATGTTCCTATTTGAATTATAGTATGTAATTGAAAGGTACACCCCTCTCCTGATTACTCCTCTCTACCAACTCAAATGCTTTTCAACTTATATAAAAGATACTACACAAAATAGTGTCTTTTTAAACTAAAGATAGTTTCCAACAATAGCTTTTAAAGAAAAAGGGTATGCTAGATAATTGCCACAGTTACAGCCTTAGCATTTATGTATCTGAATATTATAGTATAGCATCATTATTTTCTAATTTTCCCCATTTTGGTTCTCATCTTGCTGGATTCAGAACAATCTATCTGCTGTATTCTTATTCACACAAGAATGTATATGCATGTGCACACATGCACACATACAGATAGACACAAAATCACTCACTTCCCATGATTAGTCCCTGGGAGCAAGACCTAGAAAGGCATCCTGCTGGCCAAAGATGTTGCTAATAACAACTGCTGCTTCCATCATGTTATTTCAGATTCCATAACTTTTGTCAGGGTATTTATGAATCATTATTTCAGGAAAAAAAGCTCCAGTACTCATTCTCACTTTAGAAGCTATTCCCACAATGGAATATTGACATTCTAACACAGTGACTAAATTAAGAACAGCTGCATGCTGAGGTGGATTTTTTTTTTTCCCCTTTGGCAGTTGATCATTTTCCTTATAGCTGATTTCTTCTGAAAACCTTTGCACATTGTGGAAGGAAAAAAAATAAAACACTTAAAAGGCTTTTCACTTTCATATAGTAATCACAGTTACAACAGCTTTTGATGCCCCATGACTGTGATTACTACCAGATAATCAAAGGGCTCTACTTCACTTACTTGCTTTAAAAAGATTTTTTCCAATTTCATTCCAATGTCAATGATTGGTAGTAGTTCAGGGATATAGTTGTCAAGATTTTTGATTTCTCTTGTGATCTGAAATATCACTGGAGCATCACAATTAACAATAAAGACATGGTGTCCCTGAAGTTTATAGGGATGATTATTCTAGGTTCAAAATTATTAATTATACAGAAATACTTATTCCTGAAGGTGCTTAGGGAGCCAGCATACAGATTGGGCGGAGTGTTCTAGGCTGAGAGAATAGCTAGTGCAAAGGTCCTGAGGTCACTGTGGGCTGCATGTTGAAAGTCTTGTTTTGTCTGAATGAATATTGATCTTGTCTTAAAAAAAGAAATATGTTTCTCATTTTCTAAGGTAGAAAAAGAATAGATGTCCATACATTTGGAACCATAGTTTAGGAAGATTATATATATAGGGAAAAACATAAATTTGAGACTCATGGGGCATATCCATAATTCAGTAATACTCACTGCAGGATGAAATGTGACAGAGATATGGTAATTGACTGCCAGGGATATTGGAGAGGAGCTTCCTCCTTGGAATGGTAGGCTGAACAACTTAATGACCTCTAAGGCCCTATTTCTCATGATCCATCTGCCTCAGAATCACCTGAGGGGAGTTGCTGGATTCTTGGACTCCATTACAGACTACTGATTAAGAATCTCTGGCATAAAGCTTGGGAATCTGCATTCTAATAACCTCCTGAGGTGATTTTGATGCACACTGAAATTTGAGAACCATTGGTCTAAGGAAAAAAGCTCTGGACCTAAGTGAGGAAACCTGAATTTTGGCTTCATTGCTTCCATAACTGCTGGGTAACCATATTCAAGTCACTTGCCCTCTCTAGGCCTCTGTTACCTGTCTATGAAATGAGGATTGTCAGCCGAGGGAGGCTTATGTGGAGTTCTAGGAGGTGAGTGGCCCAAATGAAAAAATGCACGAGGAGTTGCCATACTGCCGGACAGACTTTAGCCAGAGACACCATGGGGTTAACAACACTTTATTGCCACAGGGAGGTGCACACCTATGATGCACCTGTCCTGCTTTTACCTGTTTTTTTGTCAACACATGCACAGTCTGAGTTTTTTTGTTCATTAGGCTTACAGAATATCTCTAGCACATGCGTACTTCTATTTTCTTTGTTCTAAATCTTATATAATTGATGCATGCGTGGAGCAATTATTTACTGCATACTATAAACATGCTCTGATCATGGCCTTGGGTCCCACGGCCCTAACTCATCTCAAGCCCAGCTCACATTCCACCCCCTAGGTCGTGGGGACCCTAGCCCACAGGGTGGAGCATTGTGCCCAAAGACCACAACAATACAGAGTACAGCATCCTACCAATACACAGACAGCAACAATAGCCAGGACAGTTAGGCTCCATTTCCAGGAGGACGTCAAGGATGACCGCCAGTTCTTAAGGGGGTCTTGATTTACATGATCTATGTGATCCAATTCCTTATCTATTTCATGCAGTGCCTTAGCTACTTCCTTTTGGTGACCTGGTATATAGATACAACATTCAATATGTAACATAGCACATGTGCCACCCTGGCTTGCAGTGAGAATATCTAATGCCGTTCTATTTTGTAAGACCACCTTTCACATCTGGGTAGTCTCATCTAACAATTCCTCTATAGCTCTTCTAGTAACATTCAGTACAGCTCATATGTGCTGAGCCAAAACTTCTACCTGCAATTCAACACTGATGGTCCCAGCACCAGGCAGGAACTGGGCCATGGGATAAAACCACCAAGCTGCACGCTTCCCTTGGTACCACCGGGAAGTGGGTCCCAGTTTGTGGGGCTCTCTGTTAAAGTGGGCCGGATATGTCTGGGCAAGTAAGCTCTATCCCAAGTACAGCACCCTGTCCATTTAGCCGGGAGATAAGACCATCCATGGGTGCCACATACCCACAGGTACCCTGGTGGCAGGAAGTCGATGGGTTTTGTGTCAATTAGAGGTCATCCATCCAACCAGGTGGAGGCATTTACATTATAAGTAATTTTGGCACATAGCTGTTCTGGGAGCCACCCCACTGTGCGGTTTGGAGCCTCATGTTCAAACCGCTGCTCAGTACAGAGGGGGCTTAAATTTCTCACCTTTACATGAACACTATTCATCCATCCCCACCCATTCCATACAGTCCTTCCAATTAGCTGGGGGGGGGGGGCCTTGCCCCGCTCATGTCAGAGTATCTCTTCAATAGTCTGCTGCTGCAAGTCCCAGGGTGATCTCGCTGTCCTGTTGGCATTCCATTGAATCAAGGTGCTCCAATTAGCTCTGGATGTGGGGTGGAGGTGCTATGGCAGTCCATCTCCTGTGTCTATGGGAAGTTCAGTACAGACCCAACAGTGAGAGGCATTGTGGACTCGCGTGAATGTGTGTGCCCAGGAGAACATGATATTTGCTGTTACCCTGGATGGAAGGACAGAGCAGAGGTGGACACCATGATTGGCAAATCTCTCCCTTCTGGGAGGATGCAAGCCACTTCTTCATCCTGTGAGAGTACAGTGGCAGGAAGGGCTGTTCACCCTGGGCGGTGGTACCACACCAACCCGCCCACACTAGGTTGGTTACACTCTGGGAGAGCTTCAGGAGCTATCAGTGGAATTGCCCAAAGCCGTAGGGCTTCTGCTCCTTTAAGTAGGGACACTCCTGCTTTCCCTAGAGTAACCTGCACATCAAAAGGCCATTCCCCCACTCGTGGGTTTACCTGCAGGGCTTTCTCCAGCCCATTGCCCCAGGGTTCCAAAAGGGCAAGCCAGGGGCCTTCAGTCTGGACCTGATTCTTCCATTTCCAGGTGTCCTGTTTTCCCGAGTTCAACACCCTGGGGGCGTGTAATATTAACGCATGCCTCACTATTGAGACATCAGAGGCATTCTGCACGGGCCCAACTCTGAGCCTCCGAATGGTCCCTTGCAATAACTTTTCCAGTGGGCTCATACCTCTACGGCAAGGTTGTTCATTCAAAAGGCATACCGCCTGCGGCAAGACACTGTTCCAGACTCTCCCTTGTGGTTTGAGAGCCCTCAGTTTGTCCTTTAATAGGCCATTGTACTGTTGAGTCATTTCTGCTGCTGGAGGACAGTAAGGCACATGCAATATCCAGTTAATATCATTTTCCTTGGCCCATTCCTGGGTCTGTTGGGCAGTAAAAGGGGTCCCTCTATCACTTTGTATTTCTAAGGGAGTCCCATAGAAGGCCCGTAAAATTTTCAGTGCTCTAATAGTAGAGTCTTGTGTAGCTTGGGGCACATGGCGAGCAAAACCTAGACCAGTAGTGGTGTCTACCACTGTCAGCAGGTATCGCAAGCCCATACTTGGAGCAAAGGGGCCTACGTAATCTATTTGCCATACCTGCAATGGCTGAATTCCCCGTGCAATCTTCCCCATCTGTTGGGGTCATTGCCGCCAGTGCTGGTGGTGCTTAGTACCCCATGGACACTGCCACACGGCATCTTTGGCTTCACTGTGGCTCAGGTGCAGGCCCCACTGGTCAGCTACCTGCCTCATTGTGTATGAGCCAACATGACCAAGGTTCTTATGGAGCCAGGGACCTATGTCGGATCCTGGAACCATAGCCTGTACAGGGTGAAGTTGGGCTAGTGCGTCAGCAGCATCATTGCCCGATGACAGGGCTGGGCGGTACCCTGGTATGTGGTAAACAGTATACTGGCCTTCTTGGCCTTTATCCCATAACATTTTCCACACCTGTTGTCCCCATAGGGGCTGATGCCCAATCATCCAGTCTTGCAGGGCCTAATTGGGGTATCCACAATGTAAGGCCTCGATATATGGCACAACTATCTGTACAAATCTGCAAGGGGCTAGGTTCACTCATCAACACCAGCCATACTGCCCGTAACTCAGCCCATTGGCTGGATTGGCCTACTCCGGTCTCATACCAGAAGGCTTCAGTGGCAGGGTGCAGTGCTACTGCAACCCAAGTGGGAGGACTGCCCTTACAAGATCCATCAGTATACCAAGCAGTTCCTGGGGTGGCCCTTTACCTTCACAAAAGGGACTGGGCACAGGGCCCACCTCTTGTTGTGGGAGCATCTGTACATCAGGCACAACAAATCTCACAGGCCCTAACACCTGCTGCAACTCTGCAGCCAAGGGGCTAGTGGTGTACTGGGCTCTCTGTTCCAAATAAGCACCCCACTTCATCAGAGTTGGGGTTTGGGCATTTCCCGGTCAGAGTTACTTTGCCCATGTCTGTACCCATCCTGCAATAGGGTATGTGGTCTGCACTTGGACCTCTTGCTTCCCTGCCAGGGGTTCAGTGGCAATCAAGGATGCATAAGTTGCTAGCAACTGTTTCTCAGAGAATAATGACATTTAACCCCTTTCCACAACTGAGACCAGAATCCTATGGGCACTTTCCGTTGCCCATGTTTTTGCCATAAGCCCCAGCCATATCCATCATTGTCCACATGGACTGTCAACCAGAAAGGGAGGTCTGGATCTATAGTGCTTGTGCTTGTGCTTGGGCCACTGCCCTCTTAGTTTTAACAAATGCACATTCGGTCTCATCAGACCAATTCTAGACTTCTCCCTTTTTAATCAGTTTATACAGGGGTTTGGCTATTTGGGCCAAATGAGTAATAAACACCCGCCAGTATCCCAGAAGACCTAAATAAGTCTAACTGTTTAACTGTTTCAGGGCGGGAATATGCCTGGATTTTGTCTATTACTGCTTCAGGCAGCAATTTTGTCTTACCCGACCAGACAACACCCAAGAATTTGACAGAATATCCAGGTCCTTGCACTTCGTCCTCGTTCATGGCCCACCCCCAGCTCACCAGGGCTCCTCGCAGCGCTGTGGCACTGTTTTCCAAATCTGAAAGAGAATCAGAGGTTAGCATTGTGTCATCAATATAGTGGAACAAATGACCAGTATCCGGTTTGCTCCATGTAGCCAGGTCCTGGGCCACCAGGCCATAGCACAGTGTGGGGCTGTGCAGATATTCCTGTGGCAACACAACAAATGTCCATTGTCTGCCTTCCCAGGTGAAGGCAAACTGTTCTTGGCTCTCACGGGCTATGTCTATTGAGAAGAATGTGTTAGCCAGGTCAACCACATAGTGGCAAGTACCCAGTTCATGGGACAGCCGGTCCATCAAATCTGTTATATTTGGCAAAGCTGTGTGCATGGTGGTAGTGACTATTCAGTTCCTGGTAGTCCACTGTCATCCTCCAGAAGCCATCTGGCTTCCACACTGGCCACACTGGAGAGTTATATGGGCTATGCGTAGCCCGAATTATACCATCTTCCGCAAGCTTCAGAATAGTCTGTCCTATTTCCTCATGGCCTCCAGGCAATTGATATTGCCAGAGATTCACCACTCATGTGGCCTGTGGCAAAATCAAAGGTGTGTGATGAGGATGCCCCTGTATAACTGTTTTCACCACGTGAACTCTCAGGCGAAATTCCCCTTGAGTCATCTGTATTTGCAACCCTTGCAAAATGTTTATCCCCAGAATACTCAGCTACTGGGGATATATGCACTTCATATGCAGCAGGGGGCAGACAGCCAATGCCCAAAATCAGAGTCACTCATTTAACACACATTTGCTTGTTTCCATATCCTTCTATATGAACCCATGGTCCCTGAAAATGCTTCGGATTTCCATGCACCAATGTAATTTCAGCTCCTGTGTCTACTAGTGCCAGCACTCGCTGTTTATTCATGGGGGACCTGTGGATAGTCAGTTCAACATGTGGCCTCCGGTCATCGGGGTGCCCCATGTCCCAAATACCTTGGCCTTCCTCCTAGTCTGGGAGGAAATCAGCAAAGGCCACCTCTCGGGCCTGATGGGAGGTTGGCAATGGAGTATATTGTTGCTCAGGCTGTAATTTCTTCCATAAGGCCATCAGCACCTCCAAAGGCTGGCCATCTAATTTTACACGGTCCAGGCCAGCTGCCAGTAAATCACACCATGTCTGCCGGTGATCTAGCTTTTGGGGCCCTCCTGAAGCTGGAGCATTTCCCTTTTTCCACCTCTGTGTGGACTTCCCTTTCTGAGTCACTGCATGGGAGGAGGGGGTCTTGGACTCACCTTGAGTCTTGGCAGCATGTACCCCCTTTTGGCTCACCTCTATGTCCCCCAGATGAACCAGAGCCTCAGTTACTTCATGTATGGGGCAGTCTGCATATGGTGCTAGTAGCGCTGCCATAGTCCCAAACGTTCCCATTGGGCCATTAGCCAAAATCAAATCTTTCATTCGAGCTGTAAGGAGCTCATCATCTGGACTATGGAAATGCAAAGAAAACACCATCTGGTGCATGCCCATTTCCCGGACAACTTGTGGTAAGTCCAAATACGTGGTCCATTTACTCACGTGTTCAGGTAAATCCCCTGCACTTTCCCACACAGTGCATACAGCAGCCATTAAGCAGCTTATCAGCGTACAGTTGCCAGCATCAGCATTTGACTGGGGAATAGTTTGCAGCCTCTGCTGCAGTGAGGGAACAGTTGTTATGCTGGCCAGCTGGCCCATCTCCTTCGGAGGTAGCTCGGTCTGGTCAGCCCCATCATCCCAAAGGCGCAGTAGCCATGCGGGGATTGACTCATCCATACGCTGCTTGCATTGCTTTGCCAGGTCTCTCAATTCCATTGATGTGTAAGACGTATAGGTGGTTTATCGTGTCACTCACCATGGCCCCGCAGGAATTCCCCCCTGAGCCATGGGCTCCTCCATTTCCATCCGCTGCCTCACCACGGGCCATAGATGCAGTGGAACAGGGGGAGGGGTTGGGCTTATCGCTCTCATGGCGATGGGACCAGAGGTACACAGGCACAGCTGCTCTCAAAGGTGGTGGAGCTAGGACCATGCAGACAACTTTTTGCTGTGCTGGGTCTCTGCTTAAGCTCCTCTTCTTTGCACTGCAACTCCTCCACTTGCATCTGTAGATCTCTCATGTCTTGGCTAGCTTGCTGTAAAACAGATAAGAACATCCAGGCCACCCTCCCGGCTGCCTCTCAGTGGGCTAATGGGACATTATTTTCTAACAGCTCCAACACCCTCCGGATGCCATCTGGTCGGGGTGCCACTGTGTCCCAATCCTCAGTTTGAGCCCACATCAGCAAATAGGCTGCCACTGGGTACCATACAGAGGTAGGGGGCCACTTTGCTTCCATCAGAGCATCCCCGTCACGGGCAGGGGGTTCAGAGGGAGCACTCACCTCATCCTGTCGACTACACCAAGTGTCAGCCGAGGGAGGCTGATGTGGGGTTCTAGGAGGTGAGCGACCCAAATGAAAAAATGCATGATGAGTTGCCATACCGCCGGACAGACTTCAGCCAGAGACACCATGGGGTTAACAACACTATTGCCACAGGGAGGTGCACACCTATGATGCACCTGTCCTGCTTTTATCTGTTTTTTTGTCAACACATGTGCAGTCTGAGTTTCTTTGTTCATTAGGCTTACAGAATATCTCTAGCACATGCATACTTCTATTTTCTTTGTTCTAAATCTTACATAATT
>NC_045732.1:49532732-49619065 GCF_009834535.1 Camelus ferus | reverse complement strand
GTTGAAATTCACATATAAAAACTTGCACAAATCTTAAGTGTACCATTCATTGTTTAAACAAATGTACACACCTGTGGAACTAAAACCTCTGTAAACATTACCACATCCAGAAACTTGTCTCATACTCCTTCCCAGTCAGTCCCTCCCTCCCCCCACTACCAAAGACAGTCACCATTCTGATAGTTTTCCACCATAGATTAGTTTACCTGCTCTAGAATTTTGTATAAGTGGAATTATACAGTATGTACTGTTGTGTCTGGCTTCATTTATTCAGCATAATGTTTCTGAGACTCATTTACATTCTTAGGTATTTCATTTCTTTTTTTGCTGAGTGTATTTCATTGTATGAATGTGTCATAGTTTGCTTATCTATTCATCAGTTGATGCACATTTGGTTTGTTTCCATTGTTTAGCTATTATGAGTAAATCCACTATGAACATTCTTGTACAAGTGTTTGTGCAGAGATACATCTTCATTTTCCTTCAGTAATATTCACTATGGAGTTTTACTGTTAGTCTTCATCTGCATGATTAGAACAGTACTGGCTGAACAATTCTCCGCCTTTTAAAGTTTGAAAACCAAGGCTCTTTTGACAAGTAATTCTAATATTTTTAATAAGGAAGATTGTGTTTCAAGGCTTTGGGAAATAATGATATTAGACATTTATGTTCATCTGTTTATCATTTATTTATTCAACAAATATTTAATAGGGTCCCATATGGCAACTGGGTATATTTTAAGAGTCTGGGTATTAGATGATATTGAAGACTTGTTTATTTTGTTAGAGTATTAACGTCGTGGTGGTGATGTTTTTTAAAAAGTCTTCATGCATGCTGAAATATGATGAAAATGAGACAGACAAGAAATTATCTATATAATTTCAAACAGTAGTAAACAGAATGGTATGACAGAGCAGAGATTACAAACTAGAGGCATATGGAATGAATTAGACCCGGAGATGCATTGTTTGATATGTAACGTACCTTTTAAAACTTTTTTTTTACTAATTTTTAACAATTAGAGTATTTCCACATGAAAATCCACATTTCTGGCTTCTCTTGAGAACTCAGATACTCTGGCAACATTCAATCTGCATTTTTACCTGGCATAAATTAGCTAGTGCTGAGTAATAGCCACTCTCTTTAAACAGAGCATGAATTCTCAGGTTCCCCCACGGTCTCCAAATGGCTGCTTCACTCACTACTCACTATTCCTTGGATCCCTAAAGCATTTGTTTGCAGCTGCCTTGATCCAGAGTAATAGAGAAGCCTGCTCTGAGGAAATGTCATTTGATCTGAGCCTTAAATAAGAAAAAGTAACTTGCTATGCAAAAAGCAGAGGGAATAGCATCTCAAGCTGAAGGACCTGCAAGTACAAAAGGCCCTGAGAGAAGAGCAAATTTGCAGTATTAGAAGACTGCCAGTGTGGCTGGAATATAGTAAGGGGAGAGTGGTACAAGTTAAGGTTGAAGAGATAGGCAGAGGCCAGATGATGCAAGCCATGGTAAGGAGTTTGGCTTTTATTCTAAGGATGTTGGCAATCCATTGAAGATTTTTAGTGGAGAGTGATGTGATCTGGTTTACATTTTAACAAATTACCTGGCTATTCTGTAGAGAATATATTGTGAGGGGCAAGAATAAAAGCAGAGTGAATAGTTAAGCAACTATTGCAGTTGTCTAAGTTAGAGGTGATGGTGGCTTAAACTGGTCAATGGCATTGACCATATCTTTAAAAACATGCTGAAGGACCTAAATGTGTATGTCCCTCTCCCCTCCTCCTTGCCTCAATTATACTCATGTTTTGATCACCTTCCCATTGCTAGAAATAAACACAAAGGTTCTGCTGAAGCAGTAGTTCATTATGTTGAATCAATTATGTGTGCTTAAGGTACGCTACAGATGGAATTATTATATTAGCTCAAATCATTCATAATTTTAGTTATTACACTTAATAATCACATTAAAGAGTCGTACTCTATCAGTGAACACAGAGAAAATGAGAAGGAAAGGAAAGCATCTTTCAACTAAGGGAAATAATGAAAGGAAGGAAAGAGGGAGAGAGGGAGGGAGAAATGATTTTTTATATCATACAAAGTGAAGAGAATTCTGAACTAAGGGTTCAGAAAAACTGTACTAGTCACAGCCTTGCCACTTGCTTGCTGTATAACTTTGTGTGGGTCACTTAATATGGCTCACATTTTTATTTTCCTTATCCATGTAATTGTCAATTGAGCTAATTGTTCTGGAATGTCTCTTCCAGTCTTCAAATTCTTATTCTCAGAACTACTTTCTCTACCATGCTTTAGGAGTTTTATATACCTCATACAATCTAATCTCTGGAGATGGGAGATAAGTTATGAATACTTACTTTCAAATAGGAAAGTTGGAATAAACAGAGGCTTAATGATTTTCCCAAGATAACTTAAGCAGTTGACAGTATAGTTTGTTTCATAATGTAGAATTTTATGATCAGATATCCAAATATGAAAACTTTTCCCTTTACCTTCATTCCCAAAAAATGGCTTTTAAGGTTGATCCAACAGGGGAAAAAATACATACCACATTTTTCTTATGTGATCTCTCTTTTGCTTGGTAACTTGAAATGGGATGAGTGATTACCTGTAATCAGTGTATAACAAATCATTCAGATAGACTAGTATGATGTATTGAGCCCTAACCAGTGCTAACTACCATGTTTTTTCTATAGCTGTAAGATTCTGTGACCGGTGCCATTTGATCAAGCCAGATCGCTGCCACCACTGCTCTGTCTGTGCCATGTAAGTGACAGCCATATTTCCCCTGGGCTGAACTTGGCCACTAATGTTTGCCTAGACAACCAAGTGATTGATCATAACATGTAACCATATCTAGACAAGAGCATTTCCTTTCAATCATACTGAGCACAAATGAGCCAAATACCCTCACAGGGGTGATGATGATTCAAAGTACTGAATAGGAAAGAGAAATAAAACCCCATTTTAAAAATAAAAATTTTATTTTAGAACAGTTTTAGATTTATAGAATTATTGTAAAGATAGTTCTTATATGTCCCACACCGCTTCTCCTAGTATTAATATCTTATATTAATATGGTACGTTTGTTACCATTAATGAACTGACATTGATTTTTTTATGTTTCTTTTAACAATATAGCATTTTTTATTGATTTATAATCATTTTACAATGTTGTGTCAAATTCCAGTGTAGAGCACGATTTTTCAGTTATACATGAACATATATATATTCATTGTCACATTTTTTCTCTGTGCGCTACCATAAGATCTTGTGTATATTTCCCTGTGCTATACAGTATAATCTTGTTTATCTATTCTACAATTTTGAAATCCCGTCTATCCCTTCCCACCCTCTGCCCCCTTGGCAACCACAAGTTTGTATTCTATGTCTGAGTCTGTTTCTGTTTTGTATTTATGCTTTGTTTGTTTGTTTGTTTGTTTGTTTTAGAGTCCACATATGAGCGATCTCATATGGTATTTTTCTTTCTCTTTCTGGCTTCCTTCACTTAGAATGACATTCTCCCAAAGTAATAAAATACCTAGGAATAAATCTAACCAAGGAGGTGGAAGAATTATACACAGAAAACTATAAACCATTGATGAAGGAAATTAAAGAAGACTTTAAAAAATGGAAAGATATCCCATGCCCTTGGATTGGAAGAATCAAATTTGTTAAAATGGTTACACTGCCCAAGGCAATCTACAGATTTAATGCAATCCCTATCAAATTACCCAGGACATATTTCACAGAACTAGAACACATCATAATAAAATTTATATGGAACCATCAAAGACATAGAATTGCCAAAGCATTACTGAAGGGAAAGAAAGAGGCTGGAGGAATAACTCTCCCAGACTTCAGACAATACTATAGAGCTGCAGTCATCAAGACAGCATTGTATTGGTACAAAAACAGACATATAGACCAATGGAACAGAATAGAGCCCAGAAATGAACCCACAAACTTTTGGTCAACTCATCTTCGACAAAGGGGGCAAGAATATACAATGGAATAAAGACAGTCTCTTCAGGAAATGGTGTTGGGAAAACTGGACAGCAGCATGTGAATCAGTGAAGCTAGAACACTCCCTTACACCATACACAAAAATCAACTCAAAATGGATCAAAGACTTAAACATAAGACAAGATACAATAAACCTCCTTGAAGAAAATATAGGCAAAACATTATCTGACATACATCTCAAAAATGTTCTCCTAGAACAGTCTACTCAAGCAATAGAAATAAAAGCAAGATTTTTTATTTTTAACTGAAGTCCATACTCTATTTAGATTTCTTCAGTTTTTCCCTAATTTTCTTTTTATTTTCCAGGAGCCCATCCATGATACCACATAACATTTATTTGTCATGTCTTTTTAGGCTTCTCTTAGCTGTGACGGTTTCTCAGACTTTACTTGTTTTTGATAACCTTGAGAGTTTTTAGAATTGATGGTCGGGTATTTTGTGGAATATCCCTCAGTTGGGACCTGTCTGATATTTTTCTCATGATTAGACTTGGGTAATGTTTTTAGGGGGAGGAAGACCAGAGAAGTAAAGTGCCACTCTCATTATATCATATCAAGGGTACGTAGCATAAAGATGACTTATCACTGCAATGTTAATCTTAACCATCTGGCTGAGGTGGTGTTTGTCAGATTTCTCCACTGTAAAGTTTCTCTTCCTCCACCACCCCACTTCCATACTATAATCTTTGGAAAGAAGTCTCTATATGTAGCCAACACAAAAGAAATGAGGAGTTATACTCCCCCTCCTTGAAGGCAAAGTATCTATATTATTTGGAATTCCTGTACATGAGTGATTGTCTCTTCTCCCTGATTTATTTATTTAATCATTTACTTGTCTCAATATGTAGGCATGGATAAACACTTTATATTTGGGGTTATAACTCAATACTACTTTATTTTGTTACTGAAATTGGTCATTTTGTAAAATCCCATTTTTATGCTAATAAATATAATCTTCATGTCTTTCTTCTTGGGTACTTGTTCCATCCATGTTTCTCTTACCCTTGATTCAAATACAGGCTATAGCCATATGTTTTCTTCTTTACTTTTATTAAACTGAGTAAATAAAATGAGGGGAGATATCTTGGACCTCTTCTGTGTATCAATATCTTAGAGATCTCAACTCCTTTTAAAGGTTGGACTTTTAGACATATAACTTGCTTCCAGCATGATCCTCAAAAGTGGTGTGATTGGTTCATCCTAGGAACAACAGAACACAATAGTTTTGGAGTAGCTATAGTAGAAATCTGGGAATGAGTGTACTGGTACCATGTAAAAATAATGGTGATACCTTGAGTTCAATTCTGAAGTTTATCACACTTTATTCTGTTCCTTTTGTAGGTGTGTATTAAAGATGGACCACCATTGTCCTTGGTATGTCCCTTTGATTCGTTTCTCTCTTCTAATAGGATCAAAGTTGCTCAATAGGCTTACTTTCCTAAGCATAGTTGTAAATTGCCTGTTTATGCTCCCATCATTTACTGAAGTTTGTATTTGTGTGGGTGACAGGGGAGGGGTAAAATTTTAAAGCAAGAATAAATAACCACCAAAGGTAAGGTAGTGAATTCCCAGTGTCTCAGAGCTAATGATCTCTTGTCCATTAGCTATAATAATGAAAGAAAGCACAAAAGTTCTCCTCTTTGACATTATACAATTCAGTTCTGTTGTTAGCTGTCTTGATGTTTGAAATACTCCAGATTATTAGCTTAGGCAGTTCTTCTCCAAATTTTGTATGTCTGTTCTAGAGAATCAGTCTGAAATCATCTAACTATAAAGAGCAACACTATACTAAGTATAGCTGCTGAGTTTGTAGTAGGTTTTCAGCATCCAAGATCCAGGTTGCTTGGGTGTGTCAAGAACCAGTTCAGAACTATTAGGTAGGCCAAGTGTCTCTGTGTCTGTAAATCAAAGGAGAAACAAGTAAGACATGAACTTGTTTTTCCAGTCTGTTCCTATTAAGGGACTTCTATTTCTGTTGAGTTTCTACACAACACATAATGAAGCAACAGCAGTAACATACTTCCATTGTTTAGTTCATTATGTCATTGTGTATCAGTGTGTTCTAAATCAATGGATCCTGATTTTAAATTAGTTTTTCTATTCTTTTTTTTTTAGGGTTAATAACTGCATTGGATTTTCCAACTACAAATTCTTCCTTCAGTTCTTAGCTTATTCTGTTCTCTACTGCCTGTATATTGCTACAACGGTCTTCAGCTATTTCATCAAATACTGGAGAGTAAGTTAAACAATCCTGAAGGATTCCCCACTCAGAACAAACACACTCCTACTCCAATCTGTGATATTGTTCACATTATCTTTTTTCACATTTTGAAGTAGCTAATACTGAAATAATCAGAATGGAAGGCACAAAAATAAGTTTCCCATGTTAAATATTTGGAGATTTAGGAATCCATTATTTAGATTCCAGTTAAATAATTTTCTATCACACATGAATATCTTGTTGGGCCATCAGGAACCTAATCTCTTGACTCTTACTGATTCTTTACAATGTACTTATCCAGTCAAGTTTTTAAAATCTACCTCTTACCAATTATAGGTTTGAAAAATGTTGAAACTAATTCTAAATTCCTAGTTTCTTAAGAAAAATGGCTAACAAAATACTCCTTCATTGTTAGAAAATACTTTCTAATTCCCTGTTCAAAGGAGAGCTGCAAAGTTCCTACTGGACAGAAAGATTCATTGACTCATTCACTCATTCATTGACACAAAAGACCAAAATGAAGATAGTGAGTCTTCTTTGAACTTTGTATGACAAACCCTGGATTGGGAATTAGGAGAACTGTGTTCTAATACTGGTTCTGCCATCTGCTTCACTGGCTCATTGCCAAGATCAAATGAAACATATGTTGAAAGTACTTTACCTTTCAAAATGTGAGTCCAATAATTATAATGAAATCTTAAAAAAAACCCTATTTTCACTTTTCTTATACTCGAAGGTATCAGTTGTATCTATTATTTCCAAAAGAATTGAAGGCAGATTTTCAGTTTACATATGCGTACAGGGTCTGGCGGCAGTAGAGTGATTTTTTTTTTTAATTTCATGCCAATGGACTCCAGAAGACATCTTCCCCACAACCACACTACAGTTACTAAGAAAGACATCATAACCTTCCATGATGAGCCATGATGATGAAGGTTGTCCAAACTGTCCCCGAATAGCAAAAAAACATGTGAGCAGAGTTACTAGTTATTACTTTAGGAATTGCACAAGAGCCTATGTAACAGCAATATCTCACCTCAGGTGGAGAGGTAAAGTACGTAAATCCTGTGACTAGAATATAGATTATAACAAATGGAGAGAAAAAGAGAAAGGCAAGGCATTAAGAACATGAATAGCTGAGAATATTTAAATTATTAATCAGTAATTTGATCCCTACTAGTGTAAAAATATAGTGTAGAAAATTTTAGTGATATGGGCTTTCCACTCTCCCTTCAACTTGCTTAATCAATTCAGATATTTAATAACTTTAAGAATCAGGAATTATATAATGGATATCAAAATCTTCATCTCAGTGATACAAAAATACAAGCAGAAATAAATTTTCTCATAAATTTTCCCCAAGTATAAAATGCTTCATATCTTGGAGTCTCTTTATTGGCCACTTTCCACATCACAGGATCTCTTATCTATTGCTCAGGTTTCCATGACCTGTTTGGCATTCAATTCACACACTGAGCTACCACCTTGAACTTAAAGAATATCTACTGCATCCAACTCAGCACGGAAAGTGTCAGCCTTGGCCTTCACTGCAGACATTACTTGGTCCTTAACACAGTAGGCTACTCTTTAAGAACTACTCTTTACTGTCATAACAGAATAAACAATGTTGTATTTCACACACTTTGCCTTTGGGCCTCCTAGTCAGCCAATAATCAAGTAACACAATGCCAGCCAGGTGCTGAATGCTTCTTTCATTCTTGAAAGATATCTAGATATGAATTAATCACCAGAAATATGCCAATATCCACAAGCAATATCAGGAGTGAACATAGCCTTGCCCATTTCCTATTCCTTCATTATTTTCTCCACCATAGACTAGCTCATGCTTAACAGACGAGAAGAGAGGAAACCTGTCTTGGCTTGCCCTTATAATGAAAAGGGCTTTGACAGTTCAGAGAAATGCTTCTTTGAAGTCTCTTGAGCTGAGAGCACTTTGGTGTGGTTTAAAGATTGTCTTCTCAGTTTAAATTGAGTCTTCCCTTAAAATGAAAAGTAAACACTGACATATATTTTAAAAGCCATGTGTCAAGGAGACTAGCCATACTCCTAAGAATAGCAACCTCCATTTGTATGATACTTTACCATTTTCAAAGCACTTTCATATCTATTATCTCATCCTCAGCACAATCTTGTAAACTAGGTAAGCAGGAGTTATTAGTCTCATTTAAAGATGATAAAACTGAGGCTCATAATAGTTTAGTGATTTTCTCAGGATCACCCAGCTTGTAAGTTTCATAGTGAGTATTTTAACTTGTCTGACCCTAAGCCCGGTAATCTTAAAAACTGCACCATATCCTACTGCCCATTACAGTCCTACTATAAAGAAACTCCAGCTCCTTTGGAATAAAGAATTCAGAAGACTATCAGATCATGGTTCTCCTCTCAATATTAAAGAGTAGCTACTTAGATAGGAAATTGATATTTGCCTTACAAAAAAGTAGTAATATACACCTCCCACACTGGGCCATGAATCTCCTCAGAGAGGCTATGAATTATTTTAGAACTAAGATGGTAGTATTAGTCTATCAATATTCCCCTAAACTGTTTCTGGTGGTTTTTGCTTTGAGTAATTTAGTCTGGTTATTTCCTGAGAAGGTAATTTTGAACATACGACCATCACCATCTTCTAACAAAAAAAGTTAAATATTATGGATTAATCAAGGAACAACACAGTAGATATGCTTTGGCAGATAGAAGAGAGTTCTGTAAGAGTAATTGGGGGAGGAAAATGCTTTTAACTCAGCTACTCAGTGTGTGAACTGACCTTACATCAAACCCTCCTGCCCAGCCATTTCCTATTGTCTATTTAAACATGAAATATAGGAAGTGAAATAAATGTGAGCTTTAAAAGCTTTTTAAAAACATACTAAAAAAGTAGAAATTATGAAAGTAAACACCAAGCCAGGCAAAAACCACTACAAAATCTTTCCTATAAATTCAAAACAAAGTGAACAAAAACCAATCAAATTTAGTTTTGGTGCTTAGGCCAAGATTTTGTGGAGGGATCATTTCAAAAGGGAGCTTCACATTAAAGTTCCTGAAGGTCAAAGTCCTTGGGGTAGCTATTTCCTGAGGTGTTCTGCCCCCAGACAAATTTCACCCAAACCACCCCTCAGCTGAAAGTATCAAGTGGTTTATGTCCACTTATCTTCCTTCATCCTTCAAACACATACACTCTGGAAGATTCCTAATGTTTCCTTACATGAAAATTAAAAATGTCCTCTAAGAGAAGGAAAAAAAGTCTGTACTATCTGAATTTGCTAAGGGTTTCAAAGCCTTAACATTCTCCTTCCAAACTGGGGTAGAACCAGATCCTAGTGTTAAGGTCCACTTCAACCAAGAATCACCTTTAACTTTATTCCTTGAGGGCATTTGGAAATATTTCAAAGCAATTCATCACCCCTAAAACAATGATTAGCACAGCAAATGGAGAAATGAAGAAAAGTCATTCTCCCAACTGCTTACTCCAAAATTGAAAATGTTTTCTAAAGTTCTCTTCAAAAGACAAAATGTTACATATCGTGCATGCTATAGAATTTTAGAAAATTCATTCTGGCCTAGGGCTAAATGTTAAAAAAAAAAAAAACCTGTTGCCATATGGAAAATAATATGTCCCAGCTAACTATAAAAAAATCTTTAGCTACCTACTTTTACAATTGCCTATCAAATCTTGCTTGATTTTACTGTCTAAACGGCTGTTTCACAGGATGTAATATATCCGCATGTTCTACTTCAACTATAAAAAAAACAGCCACACAAAATTTGCAGTAGTTTTAAAATCAGGTCACGACTTAAAGATAGAACATTTAAAAATCCTACCTATGTTATTTAACTTTCCTACATATATCACTGGGACATTTTCAACAGACTAACATCCAGTGGAACATGACATGTAAAGTATTCCAGAGTAACCCACCTTGGGACAAGAGGATGAACCGTATCACCTCAAGATGACCTCTAGTCAATGACTCATAGCTTACAAACTAAATGGATGATAGCTTTAAGAGGTTGCATACCAATTATGGGCTGAGTATATCCTTTTCACATTACCTTTTTCTAACTGGTACATTATATACTCTATTTTACACTGAACTGCGCTTAAACAAAGACCCATTTTAGGCTGTGTCGGTTGAAAGCATATCCATAGTGAGGTATGGTCATCCACAGAAAGAACTGTTTTGTAAAACTTTTACAAAGTCTATTTTTTTAATTACAGCTAGACATTCTGTACATGTGAAAAAAGTACTAACCTATATAGAATACTTAGCCAAACCTTACAACTTTAATCCTTTGTTTCTGTTTGTTTATTATTTCTTTTCTAGGGGGAATTACCCAGTGTTCGCTCTAAGTTCCATGTCCTTTTCCTCCTCTTTGTGGCCTGCATGTTTTTTGTCAGCCTTGTGATTCTCTTTGGTTACCATTGTTGGCTTGTCAGCAGAAACAAAACCACCTTAGGTAAGACTGAATATTAGGACTAGAAAAAATAAACATATGAATATATATCCCTGTGACCTTTGGATTGCTCCCAAGGAAGAGAAGAACTTCCAACAAAGCATTATAGCTGTAGTGACATCTCTTTGCCTCCAAAAGGAGACAAATGTAAACACATTCTACCAAACGGGAAAGCCATAGTGAATGACGCTTATAGACTACAGGGAGCACTAGTGATTGAAGTCTCACACAAAACTAAAAATGACCATGTTTTTTGATAGTTCATTCTGGGTAATAGTTCCTCAGATTTACAGCTTAAAAATCACTGCAAGGTGTTCACATGAGGAAGTACAAGGAAGAATCAGTACAGAAGGGGACATCAGAAGGAGGAGGTGAAGGTCAATAAAGATAGAAGAATATAATTTATTGAGCACATCCAAAAACTGAGTCCTGAGAAAGAATCCAAACCAGTAAGTCATTGAACATCTACAGTCATCAAGGAGCTGTGTAGGGACTGTGGGAATGAGATAAGTACACTGAACAAGTAAGTCTCCAGAAAAGGAGCACAAGAAATTAAAATTTTTCTCTGTCCATTACTCTATACTCTGGGCTGTTATTTGGAGAACTATATTTCTAATGGATTCCAGTGCAACATTTTTTTATGGTGAAACAAATATTTACATTGCATACGAATCAATGCATGAGGGTTGAGGAGAAAGTGTCTAAATATTGAATATTTAGTTAAGATAAATTTGAGGAAAGTTTAATGCAAAAGCCATTAGGATTTTGGAACTCATTTGCTAATAATGCTAACAGCTAAGAAAGTATTTATTTTCTAAACCAAATATCTATGTAGCAATTAGTTTCTGGGTGGTACATTAGCATATTTGGCTTAGAAATCAGCCATGAAGTAGAATAGTACTAAAAGCTTCATGATAACGAGTCTGAAAACAAAGAACAAATGGGAAATGGCCAGATGCAGCCAGAGTTCAACAGTGAATGTGTTTGATTAATGGGATAAATGTGTATCTAAAAATAATGTGCACTAACATGGTCCAATTTCTTGTAGTCTTTGAGGTGATTATAGTTCACCCATTGGCATTTTTTTCTGGAGTAAAACTCAATTTCTTGCACTGCAGGCTTCAGTGTGAACATCTTCATTTATGAAATGTTTCAAAACCAAAACAATGTCATTACCATCTCTTTACGTGTCATTACTTTGGTCCCAGTTCTAAAGATAGAGACCATTTAGCTGTTGTTGCTACTTAGATTCAAATAAAGTGCTGTTGTATTTGTTCTTTCACTCCTTACATGCAGTACAAAATATATTCTACCCTCATGACTGCTCAATTATTTCTACCATTACAAGTTTCTTCTGCCTTTTTTTTAAAAAAAGGACAGTACCAATTCTTTGTATTTAATAACAAATTTACTTTGTATTAAAGTGATTAAACTGGTTGTTTACTAATTTAGCAATAACTAAGAATGGGGGGGCCTATGCTACCACAGCAAAAAGATATCATAGAACCAAGTCATATTCATGAAGAATAGTAAAATAATAATGGTCCTGATCGTTGTTCTCTTTCTCTTTTCTTCAACTCCCTTACCATGCCCTAGAGGCCTTCTGTACTCCTGTGTTTACAAGTGGCCCAGAGAAAAATGGGTTCAACCTTGGCTTCATCAAAAATATACAGCAGGTGTTTGGAGATAACAAGAAGTTCTGGTTAATACCTATTGGGTCCAGGTAGGTAATTATTACCACTGAAAGAAGTTGATGCTGGACCATGCCTTGAAGTAGCAAATTCAGTTTCGACTGTATTATGCAGCAGATATCAGTCCAACGTAATACTTTATTCCCCAAGTTTTTCATTTCTAGGTTAGTAAAGATAAGTCAGGAAGTGAGGGCACCATAAAATAGGTATTATCATGCTTTGTTTGTGGAAGTGTAAGCTCATACCTGTCTTTTATAAATGAATTTAGTAAACAACTCTGTTGTTTTTCTTCTGTGTATATTTGTAAATATTTTTAATCACAGTGTACATATTATTTTGAATTCTACATTTTTCATTTAAAATATAGTAAGTATTTCCCCTTAATGTGACATAGTCTTTATTTTTTTATTAAAGTATAGTCAGTTTACAATGTTGTTTCAATTTCTGGTGTAGAGCACATTGCTTCAGTCATACAAAAACATACATATTTTCATTTTCATATTATTTTTACAGTGAGCTACTACAGAATATCAAATATAGTTCCATCTGCTATACAGAATAAACTTGTTTATCTATTCTATATATACCTGTCAGTATCTGCGAATCTAGAACTCCCAATTTATCCCTTCTCACCCCCTTTCCCCCCGGTAACCATAAGTTTGTTTTCTTTGTCTGTGAGTCTGTTTCTATTTTATATATAAGTTCATTTGTCTTTTTTTTTTTTTTTTTTAGATTCCACATATGACTGATATAATATGGTATTTTTTTTTCTCCTTCTGGCTTACTTCACTTAGAATGACATTCTCCAGGGACATCCATGTTGCTGCAAATGGCATTATGTTGTTGTTTTTAATGGCTGAATAGTATTCCATTGTATAAATATACCACCTCTTCTTTATCCAGTCATCTGTTGATGGACATTTAGGCCATTTCCTTGTCTTGGCTATTGTAAATAGTGCTGCTATGAACATTGGGGTTTAGGTGTCTTTTTGAGGTAGGATTCCTTCTGGATATATGCCCAGGAGTGGGATTGCTGGATCATATGGTAAGTCTATTTTTAGTCCTTTGAGGAATCTTCATACTGTTTTCCACAACGACTGCACCAGACTACATTCCCACCAACAGTGTAGGAGGGTTCCCTTTCCTACACACTGTCTCCAGCATTTATCATTTGTGGACTTTTGAATGATGGCCATTCTGACTGGTGTGAGGAGATACCTCACTGTAATTTTTATTTTCATTTCTCTGATAATTAGCAATATTGAGCATTTTTTCATGTGCCTATTGGCCATTCATATGTCTTTATTGGAGAATAGCTTGTTTAGATCTTCTGCCCATTTTTAGATTGGGTTGTTTGTTTTTTTCATATTAAGTCATATGAGCTGTTTATGTATTCTGGAAATCAAGCCCTTGCCAGTCTCATTTTTGCAAATATTTTCTCCCATTCCATAGGTTGTCTTTTTGTTTTACTTATGGTTTCCTTTACTGTGCAAAAGCTTGTAAGTTTAATTAGGTCCCATTTGTTTATTTTTGTTTTTATTTCTATTGCTAGGAGAACACTGCTGAGTGTTCTGTGTGAGATAATGTTTTGCCTATGTTTTCTTCTAGGAGATTTATTGTGTCTTGTCTTATGTTTAAGTCTTTAAGCCATTTAGAGGTTTTTTTGTGTATGGTGTGAGGGAGTATTCTAACTTCATTGATTTGCATGCAGCTGTCCAGTTTCCCAGCACCATTTGCTGAAGATACTGTCTTTATTCCATTGTATATTCTTGTCTTCTTTGTCAAAGATTAATTGACCAAAAGTTTGTGTGTTCATTTCTGAGCTCTCTATTCAATTCCATTGATCCATATGTCTGTTTCTGTATCAATACTATGCTGTTTTGATTACTGTAGCTCTGTAGTATTGTCTGAAGTCTGGGAGGGTTATTCCTCCAGCTTCATTATTTTTCTTCAGTAATGCTTTGGCAATTCTGGGTCTTTTGTGATTCCATATAAATTTTAATATGATGTGTTCTAGTTCTGTGAAATATGTCCTGGGTGATTTGATAGAGATTGCATTAAATCTGTAGATTGCCTTCAACATTATGGCCATTTTAACAAAATTGATTCTTCCAATGCAACAGCATGGAATATCTTTCCATTTCTTTAGGCCTTCTTTAATTTCCTTAATCAGTGTTTTGTAGTTCCCCATGTTTAAGTCTTTCACCTTCTTGGTCATATTTATTTCTAGGTATTTTATTACTTTGGGTGCAATTTTAAAAGGCATTGTTTCTTTACTTTCTTTTCCTGTTGATTCATCATTAGTGTAAAGAAATGCAACTGATTTTTTACATTAATCTTGTATCCTGCTAACCTCCTGCTAACCTGCTGAATTCTTTTATTAGCTATAGTAGATTTTGTGTGGGATTCTTAGAGTTTTCTATATATAGTATCATGTCATCTGCATATAGTGACAGTTTTACCTCTTCTTTCCCAATTTGGATCCCTATTATTTCTTTTTCTTGCCTGATTGTTGTAGCTAGGACTTCCAAGACTATGTTGAATAGAAGTGGTGAGAGTGGACAACCTGTGACATAGTCTTTATAGCCATTACTTTTGACTACATCTTATTCCATCTAGTTGGGAAATTATATATATATATATTAAATTATATTAATATAATTATATATATTAAATTAAATATATATAATTAAAATAAATATATAATTAAATTAAATATATGTATAATTAAATTATATATATATTCCCATATTGTCAGATGTTTAGATTGTTTCCTAATTATTGGCTGGAAATAATGCCATGATGAAAATTTTTGTGCCTAGTTTGTCTCTATCTTTAGGTTAATTCTGAGAAATGGAATTACTGAGACAATGGACAGGGAGATTCTTATGTTTTTTTGATATATACAAATATATACATAAGAAAAACAACGGAGGGGAAATATATCCCCAAAATGCTGTAAGTGGTATAGGCAGTAGTCTTAGAAATTATTTTCCTTGTCTCCATATTTCATATTTTGGGTGTAAATGCTTATATTACTTTTATGAAGAAAAAAGTTTTTTTTTTTAATTTAAGCAAGAACAAACATTGATTTCAAGACTGCAGATAATTTTTAGAACTGCAACAGAAATGAAGGGAAAGCAATGAAGGAGAGATAAGCTTGTGTGCTATGAGTGACTTCATGAATCTGATTAAACTACTATCAGCTAAATTAGCTCTGTGGGAGAGCTTATTTATACCCTTCTTACAGTCCCCTTTAGATCCATTCCTCAGATAGGGATACATCCAAGTGTTCACTTATTTGAGGAAATTTTGCTGGAGCAGGGTAGTAATTAAGGAAAATTTTATCCTCATCACATATCACCCTGATAGTTCCTCTGTACCAGTTAGTGTTTTACAGTCTCACTTATTTAAGAGCTGTGGGATATCCTACTGTCCTGGCTATAAATCACAAGACAAAACTGTGTCAATGGGTAATGTTGATTAATAAATGTTACCAGTAATTATTTACACCCCACTCACACACATATATACACAAACACATACAATCTGTATGCCAAAGGGAGGTCCCAAATGAGTCTTCTCTAGAATAAAGAACAAAAGAAAAATTCAAAGCCCATTCACTTATAATCAGTATAGTTACATCCTCTGTAGAGAATTATCAGTAAAATCTGTCAACTTCCAATTAACCACATTCATGAACAGGAGAAAAGGCATAGGTAATATCAAATGAATAATCCCAAAGTCAGTCAAATATAAATATGGAATGCATTCAGATAAATAGTCAAATATTCAAACTGTAATCCACTCTAGCAAGGGCCATCTCAGTTCCCTCCAAAGCATCTCATCTGCTAGTGGCCACAGGTTAACCAAGGAGATGGCCCTAGTTATATATCCTATGCCTTAGGATATCTATATCCTATAGATATCTACAAAGTGGATCCCACATGCAGATTCTTGCTCCCAGAATCTGCACTCTTAGAGATGCCTTACTCTGTATCTTTCCCCAGCTCCTAATAACCTTTCTGCCATATAAGCCAAATAACAGCATATTCAGACATTATTATTATCTATCACCAATTCACAGTAATTTATCTCCACTGAATTAGATGATTCTGAATCTTCCAAATTTTCTTGAAAATTTAGAACCAAAGCAATAAAATAATGGGTTGTAAATTTCAATCATCATTAAATGATACATATAAAGCTTGCCTTGTGTACATTTTGCCATACTCATCATTGTAAGAAGCAAGTTAAAGAGTTGCTTACAAACAGAAATAGTCAACACTGATGCAGACAAACAAGATATAGAAATTGAGATCACTAGAGCGACTAAATGGTGGTATTGTAAGAGCCTATTCCAACATGGCTTTATCCAGTAAGTTAAGTGGGTTAAATCTTTCTAAGAACCCCCCTCCTATTTCTGATAGGGTTATTACCTTCATAAAAAGTCAATGTCAGCTGCAAGATCTCACTGCCTTCATTTCCCCACCAGCCCTGGTGATGGACACTCCTTCCCTATGAGGTCTATGAATGAGTCACAGAACCCATTGCTAGCAAATGAAGAGCCCTGGGAAGACAATGAGGATGACAACCGAGGTAAGTAGGGTCAGAAGGAAGTCTTTTCTCCAGTCAGCAGACCAGGCATCAATAAAGACTATAACACAACGAGCATAGTGTAGTGAGAAAATAGTGTACAGAAAGATTATATAAGCATGTCAACCTCCTAAGTGCCCTTTGGATGGAGAAGGGCAAGTAGGACCAGATTTGTTTAGCAAATATAGTTGTATTAGGTGGGATTAGATAACAGCTTGGAAGATTCCTTACCAGCTTTGTGATACTATAATTTATAACAAATCTCATAAATCAGGAAACATAATAAACAGTGCTGTGCATGTTTGTAAACAATTCTGCCAGTTGTCACTTGTGGTGCTTCACTTGCATTGATCCAATCAGTGGGTAATAGCTCACCTTTCTCTACCCTAATTCATCCACATTGGATAAATTCTCTTAAATCTCATTCCCATTCCCCTTTAGAATGGTCTAAGTATGCAAAACAATAAGATAGTATTCGGAGGCAAGAATACACATCCATGTAGTATACTTTTCTAAAAGACAGTCCTCAAAGGAAAAATAAGGAAGCAGAACTTTGCCCTCCACCTTTCTCCCACAAGATTATTGAGTTGTCTTGAGATTTCCTGTGAAGAACTAAAAGCAAGTTTTCATGCCATGTATCCCTATTGCCACTTATTCTCTATGACACCATGTGATGCTGTGCTTACTACTGTGCCTCCAACGTTTGTTAATGTTGTTAATACCAGCTGGTTCTGATAATGCAGTAGCTGACAGAAATTTTTAGTAGGAACTTGTGTTATCACAAATTATACCTGGGATGAATGCAGCTGAATAAGGGCCTGGAAAGGCATTGAGGTGGGGAGTAGAGATGGGAAACAGCCTTTCTAAATGTCTACCTAGTTAGATTTTCTACCTGGAGTCCTTTTGAATAAGGCATTATTACTAAGACTAAGGAAGACAAAACAGTCCCAAATCCAGTCACAAAAGAAAGTATTCTTACCCAGCCGAATAAACTTATAACACAAGCAACTTCTTTACCACCTCCTGCTGACTCTTTATTGAACAATGGACTGTATTTTTACCTACAATCCTTCAGCTGTCAGAGTTTCTGAACAGACTTTTAACTTACAGCAGTTATAAGTAATAAGAACTGTTATTTTGGTGTTAAGAAATTCAAACACTAGTATCAGAGACTTATAGAGTCTTAACCTAGTTTGAAATATCTCCACAGTGGGGAAAAAAAGCTGTTCACATCTGAGCCTTATTTTGACAAGTGGAATACTTTAAGTATAGATGCATCACTACATTACAAGAGATTATTTTCTTGAAGCAGTTCCCAATTCCAGACTTTTTCAAACATATTCAATCATAAAAAAGAGTATACCATTTTATAGTTTACAGAGTACTTTCATGTACTTTTTTCATATCCTTTGCCTCACAACTGTCAGCTTAAGTAGGCATAATTATTAATACCATTCCCATTTTATAACTGAGGAAACTGACATTTGGAGACATTAAATAACTTTTCCAAAATCACATAGCAAGAAAAAGGCAGAACTTGGACTCAAAGAAAGGTATCCTAATTCCAAATCCTGGATTTTTTCCAATATAATATGTCTGTCCTTTGGACAAGTACATTTAAGGCACAGTGCTGTGATTGTATGCCATCTTGTTATATAATGCATCCAACTGCTTCTTACATAAATTGTAAAAATCACTGGCTATAAACTGCCTTTAGCTTTAGCAAGACCACTATACCATCCCAGATATGCGAGGATTTTTTAAAGTCCATTGAAAGGGATTCTACACCCCTCCTTTATCACCCATTCCAGTATCTAACAAATTTAACTATTAGAAAACTGTACTTTTTCTATAACACAGGTTCTCGTACTGAACTATTTGTCCAACTGATTCTGTGTTATCCTCAGTTGCCCCCATTTTCTGTGCAAAATTGGTCATCTACAAGTAGTCCTTGTACTTTTAACAACTTAGATTCCTGAGGAAGGTGCTGTAAGTTATAATTATGTGTATTGAACTTAATTTCTTTAAGGAATAACATCAGGTTTTATTCCTAGCCCAAAATATAATATTTAGTTTACTATAAATGATGTACTTGTACAAAAGACAATGCAAAATACTCTAAAAGTATATATTGATAAAATATGTAAATATAATGACCTATTAAGCAAATACATAATATCACAGTCAGGAACTATATAAAGTCTTTATTTTCTTTAAAATCCCTGCCTTATTTTAGTACAGCAATGTACAAGGCAAAGAAATACCTTTATGAAGTCAAGAAATTTAGATAGGCTTCTCTGATGAGATTAATGCACAAATGCATAGAAAAATGTGCAAATCAAAAGTGACAGATTGGAGGGATAAATTTGGAATTTGGGATTAACAGATACACACTACTATATATAAAGTAGGTAAACAACAAGGACCTACTGCACAGCACAGGGCACTATATTCAATATCTTGTAATAACCTTTAATAGAAAAGAATCTGATAAAGAATATATATATGTATATATATGCATAACTGAATCACTTTGCTGTACACCTGAAACATTGTAAATCAACTATACTTCAATAAAAAAATAATATTAAAAAAGTGACAAATCAATGTATTATTCTGAGGAGATTTTAACAGGCATCTTTTAAAGACTTCTAACAGACAGGGCTACATTTAAGCTTTTTGAGGAAATGATGCAGCAATATCTGTTCTATTACTCATTATGAATTTCCCTGTAACTTGCATTAAAAAATCAGAGATTACAAAATAAGTCTGTCTCCTCTATTCAAAATTGGGATCCATTTCTTCCTAACTGGATGAGTGGCCTCTCTGGCCCTACCTGCCACAAATGTCATGAGAATAAAATGGATGTGATTGTCAGGATGAGTCATTTAAATGCAAACTGCTATAAGTCAGAGTTTGCCTGTATATGACCCCCTTGAAGAACCCTCTTGGCCTTCTCAAGAGGAGTAATCCTAGCTCCTTAATATGTTCTTACAGAGGTTATTTCTCAGTATTCTTTTAATCTTTATAGCTCTTGTGACTTTCTGAATGCTTTATGTCCTTTTATTGTTTCAGCAGGTAACAAAGCCTATGCCATTTTCCAGCCATCACCCTTTCAGATTAGTTGCTCAACTATTTGATCATGGACATTTAAGATACAGCATCCCTATAATTCAGAGCAGGTAGCCACAGTCAGTATTCTTTAGGCAGTGAAGATAACAGAGACATTGGCAAAGACTCCAATAACAGAGTAGTTGCTTTTTTTTTTTCCATTTGTAAGAGAGAAGAACTCTTTTAACACCACCACTGATTGAATAATGATATTTCCTAGCTCTGGAGAGGTTTTCATCCAGAAACATTTTAGGATAAATAAAAATACAACCCACTTGTTAGGAAAATTTACTTTGCAAGATCTTACCAAGAGGAATGAGAGGTTTGCTTTCATATTGACTCAAATAAGCAACTTCAAGTGACCTGCAGTCTTCATATTGGGGTCCTCCCACAGCGAAGGCCAAATTCAACTATGTAATAATGTATAGTATGATTGACCAGACATCTTCCTACACACACTCCCATGAGGTGTGAATTTGCCGAGGCTGTATAGGAAGCAAGTCACCTGAGCTCTGGTTGGTAGCCATGAAATTTTTAAGAGTCTAGACTTAACCCTGATACAAAGGGTCAGAGCTTTCCATAGAATAGTTGTCCTACAGTTTACAGGGAACTTCCCAGATTCCCCTGTTCTTTAGGATGAACCTCAACTCATAGTAACCTGCTTTTCAATGTTCCCAAGTCCAAACCCACAGATTGGAATCTTCAAAAATACTGCTAAGAACATCTATTTTGTGGTTATCTGTCAGGAGCTGAACTCAGTTTTGGTTTTGATATAAGTACCAAGGTTAGCATCTTTCAGTTATAACATGATGATCTCTATCTGTTAGCCTTATTTTCTTTATTTCCTAGTAAAGAAGGTAGAACCAGGTCCTTGCCTCCTTCTCACCCAGCTCTTCAACCAGACTGGTTTGAGAATCCAGTAGGGAGTTCCATGTCAGGATCAAGTCCTAGAGTACATAATAATTATGCACAGCCTATTCCAATTACTCCATATCAATGTATTAAGACAAGAAAGTCATTTTAAAAGAATCCAGCAGAAGAAGAACAAAGATTTCCTTAGCTCACCAAAATTGCTTTCTATTCCTAGCTAATGAGACTAAAAATCAACTCTTTAGTTTATTTTGATAATTTTAATTGAGTATATTCCAGGGGGAATATTTTTATCAAGTAAAAAGAATCTCTATATGACAAACAAAAATTTGCTTTAATTTGCTACTACAACTTTCTGGTATAAATGATAACCAGGGATTAGAAGAATTAAACTCTTTGTCAAATGCTGGACACTTACCCAGGAAAATATTGACTTCAGACTCTAGCATATTATATGCTTTATATATAGCCTAATTTTCTACTTCTTTTTTTAGGTAAAACTTATTTGTATGAGATCATTAGTAACTGCTCAAGTTAGAAGAGATTTCTTATTTATTTTCTATCTGTTAGTTTCTACTGCTGTGGTAAATAATACATTAGGAAAAAGAACAAAAGAAATGGACTAGTATTTGTTGAGAGCATATTAAAGGTATGACATTGAACCCATAAGGAGCACAATGCATTTTTGTCTCTGAACTCAAGGGCCTTACAATTATTTGGGGTGATAAGACACATACATGGAAAGCTATCTAACAACACACAATATAGGATACATTATTGACCAAATAAATAGAACCATAAAGTTTATGTTATAGGAATTCAAAGAAGAGAGTGATTCCTGTGGGCTGGGCTAGTCAGGAAAGACTTTACAGAAGAGATGGAATTTGGGCTTAAAAGATGAGATAGGATTTGGATTTGTGGCAAGAAATGAAACAGCAGTCAAAGGAAAGTCACATGTTATAGTGCATGAGACCCCAAGCTTGATATGATGGATATGAAGAAAGTAGCCTAGCTCCAGCAAAGAGTTTGAATGTTAAGGGATTGGATGGGAACTGCTTGAAGTCAGGGACCTTATCATCTTCATTTCAGTATTATCTGCAACTCTTTCAAAATAGGGATGCATATAGAAGATGACTGTTAGATTAATTCAGCAAGTAACTTGGTGTTAGATTGGATAAGGCCTTTGATATAAGACTTAAGAACTCTATTCTATGGATAATGGGGAACTAGTGATGATTTTTGAACAGAGGCATGATACGAGGATAATGTTGTTCTAGGAAATGATGAAATGATACTGCTATCAAAGCACACTTCTATTTTATACCAGACATTGCTCTAATCACTGGACCTTCTAAAATGATTTACCTTCTAAAAGGGTAAGAGCCCTTTGCATCATTGGAACTCAGACTCTCTAAGTATATCCTGTATAGAAGACCTCTGGTTCTGAGACCAGAGGCTTTACACATCAAGGGCTTTGTTGTTTAGAAGCATCTCTGGGTGATATTCTGTGCAATCACCTCCCAGTCAGAGACAGCCATTGAGTCTTGTTTGAAGAGAAATTACCTTATCACTTAGTTCTTTGGGTCTAGCAAGACCTCTATGATTATGCCTGAGAAACTTTAAGATATTACTACAGGATTTAGGTGAGATCCTAAGTTAAATTCATGCTTTCTACATTAAAGAATATACTCCTTCAGTGACACCAATGTGCCCTTAATTATTCCCATGCCTAGTGGCAATAGGTGGAGCTAACTATAGAAGAGTCCCTGCTCTTAGTCAATTCTTTACCAGCTTTCTGTATAGGAATTCAAGATACATAGGCCTATACTAACATATTACAAACATGGTGTTCCCATGAGTCATATACTTATGATTACACATTTGGGATGATTAGAAGTGTGGCTTTTTTCCAAAAGTCTGTTTTCTCTCATTCTTACATATATGAGACAGTACTATTCTGGGGAAGAATGTCTGGCTGGTTGACCAAGAATCTACAGGAAAAAAGAGAAGGGAAATGGAGAAATTAACAATTTGTTAAATTTATTTGAGGAGATAAGACAGGCACAAAATGTTGACTGACAAAATACAATACAGGATATTATGTTGACTAAATGAGTAGAACCATAAAGTTTGCGCTACAGGAACTTAAGGATTGCTGTAGGCTGATCTGGTAAGGAAAGCATTTAAAGAGAGGGTAGAATTTGGGCATTAAAGGTTAGATAAGGGAGAGGGTATAGCTCAGTGATAGAGTATGTGCTTAGCATGCACAAGGTCCTGGGTTCAATCTTCAGTACCTCCATTAAAAACAATAAATAATAATAATAATAAACAAACCTAATTACCTCCCCCTCCCTCTACAAAAAAATATTAGATAGGATTTGGATTGGTGGCAAAGAATGAAGAGGCAGAAGATACAAGGGTAGTCACAAATAACGCATGAGACTCCAAGCCAAGTGATGAAGAAAGTAACCTGGCTCTCACAAAGAGTTTGGATGGTAAGGAACTGGATAGGGACTCTTGAAGTTAGAGACCTCATTACCTTCATTTCATTATTTCCTGCAACCCCAGCAAAATAAGGTGACATATAGACGATTGTTTGAATCAAAGGATACAATGAACATTTATTGAATGACTATTATATGCCAGGTGATTTACAGGCATTATCACATTTAAGAGTCATAATCACTTTGTAAGTTGTAAATATTAAATTACCTCATTTTATAGATGAGGAAACTCAAGCACAGAGAAGCCCAAAGTCACCCAGTCAGTGATAGAATCTGGCTCCAAAGGCCAAACCCTTAACCACTATACCACCCAGTGTGTCTCCTTTGTTCTTATTTACTTTTCAGTTTGTAGATCTTTTTAAGGTCCATTTGAAAGAAAACGTCTTAGTTCCTGTGCATCTTTCATCAGAAATAGAATGATGGAAAAAAAATAGATAAAGCTCTGGCATGGGAATCATTTCCCAGTTCTTCCACTAGGTTCACTGTGTTACTTTTGGAAAGTCTCTTCACTTCTCTGGACCTCAGTTTCAATTCCATGATCTCTAAGCTATCTTCAGCTCTAAGTTGTGATGTTCTATGATCTCATCTGATCCTGAGGAGTCAAAAGTCAAGCTGAATAATCTTTCACCAAATGGCTCTTTTCCTTCTGAAGAAGAAATATTATATATTAGAGGCCACTATAAACTTACATTATTAATATATTTTCATATTCTAGAACCAGATTTCTTTCTTCAAGTATCCTCTTTAGGTACACCAGTTGTTCCCTCTTATAACTTCCACCTAGCATGTTGACCACCAGGCTTTAAACAACCTGCTCTCACATTTGTCATTTGCCTTTACTCAAGGGTAAAAATTTTAGGTCTCATCACTGAAAACATCAAACATAGTACACTGGGTTAGGGAGGGGCTAATCTTTTGGGTAGCTAGGTATTTTCCAAGGGACTATTTCCTCCTATTCCTAGATAAGAAGGCAGTGGCTATGCCCTTAGCTCTTGGAAAATGTACCTTATGCAGTAATATCTTGGATGTTCTTTTTAAATTTTTTTAAATTGTAGTCATTTTACAATGTTGTGTCAATTTCTGGTGTATAGCATAATGTTTCAGTCATACATTAATATACATATATTCCTTTTCATATTCTTATTCATTATACGCTATTACAAGATATTGAATATAGTTCCCTGTGCTATACAGGAGAAACCTGTTCATCTATTTTATCAATAGTAGTTAGTATCTGCAAATTTCGAACTCCCAATTTATCCCTTCCCACTCCCTTTTCCCCGATAACAATAAGTTTGCTTTCTATGTCTGAGTCTGTTTCTGTTTTGTAAATAAGTTTATCTTTTTTTTTTTTAGATTACACATATAAGTGCTATCATATGGTATTTTTCTTTCTCTTTCTGGCTTACTTCACTTAGAATGACAGTCTCCAGGTCCATCCATTTTGCAGTAAATAACAATATTTTATTTTTATGGCTGAGTGGTATTCCATTGTATATATATACCACAACCTCTTTATCCAGTCATCTGTTGATGGACATTTAGGTTGCTTCTAAGTCTTGCCTATGGTAAATAGTGCTGCTGTGAACACTGGGGTGCATGCATCTTTTTGAATTAGTTTCCTCTGGATATATGCCCAGGAGTGGGATTGTTGGATTGAATGGTAAGTCTATTCCTAGTCTTTTGAGGAATCTCCATACTGTTTTCCACAATGGCTGCACCAGACTCTATTCCCACCAGCAGTGTAGGAGGGTTCTTTTTCTCCACACGCTCTCCAGCATTTATCATTTGTGGACTTTTGAATGATGGACATTCTAACTGGCATGAAGTGATACATCATTGTAGTTTTGATTTACATGTCTCTGATAATTAGCGATATTGAGCATTTTTTCATGTGCCTATTGGCCATTTGTATGTCTTCATTGGAGAATTGCTTGTTTAGGTCTTCTGCCCATTTCTGGATTGGATTGTTTGTTTTTTTCCTATTAAGTTGTATGTGCTGTTCATATATTCTGGAAATCAAGCCCTTGTCAGTCTCATCTTTTGCAAATATTCTCTCCAATTCCATAGGTTGTCTTTTTGTTTTGCTTATGGTTTCCTTTGTTGTACAAAAGCTTGTAAGTTTAATTAGGTCCCATTTGTTTATTTTTGCTTTTATTTCTGTTGCCTGGAGACTACCCTAGGAGAACATTGCTAAGATTTATGTGAGAAAATATTTTGCCTATAATTTCTTTTTTTTGAGGGGGTCTTATTTATTTATTTATTTATTTTTAACTGAAGTACAGTCAGCTACAATGTATCAATCTATAGTGTACAGCACAATATCCCAGTCATGCATATACATGCATACATTCACATATTTTTTTCCACTAGAAGTTATTACAAGATATTGAACATAGTTCCTGGTGCTATATAGAAGAACCTTTTTTAAAATCTATTTTTATGTACAGTGGCTAACATTTGTAAATCTCAAACTCCCAAATTTATCCCTTCCCACACCCTTTCCCCAGTAACCATAAGATTGTTTACTAACTCTACAAGTCTGTTTCTGTTTTGTAGATGAATTCATAGTGTCCTTTTTTTTTCAGATTCCAAATATGAGTGATATCATGTGGCATTTTTCTTTCTTTTTCTTGCTTACTTCACTTAGAATGACATTCTCCAGGACCATCCATGTTGCTGCAAATGGCATTATTTTATTCTTTTTTATGACAGAGTAGTATTACATTGTGTAAATATTCCACAACTTCTTTGTCCAGCCATCTGTTGATGGACATTTAGGTTGCTTCCATGTCTTGGCTATTGTATATATCGCTGCTATAAACATTGGGGTGCATGTATCTTTTCACATTAGAGTTCCCTCTGGATATATGCCCAGGAGTGGAATTGTTGGATTGAATGGTAAGTCTATTCCTAGTCTTTTGAGGAATCTCCATACTGCTTTCCATAATGTCTGCATCAAACTACATTCCCACCAGCAGTGTAGGAAGATTCCCTTTTCTCCACAGCCTCTCCAGTATTTATCGTTAGTGGACTTTTGAATGATGGTCATTCTGAATGGTGTGAGGTGATACTTCACTGTAGTTTTGATTTGCATTTCTCTGATAATTAGTGATATTGAGCATTTTTTCACATGCTTATTGACCATTCGTATGTCTTCATTGGAGAATTGCTTGTTTAGGTCCTTCTGCCCATTTTTCGATTGGGTTGTATTTTGTTATTAAGTTGTATGATCTATTTATATATTCTGGAAATTAAGCCTTTGTCAGTTGCATCATTTGAAAATATTTTCTCCCATTCCTTAGGTTGTCATTTTGTTTTGCTTATGCCTATGTTTTCTTCTAGGAGTTTTATAGTGTCTTGTCTTATATTTAAGTCTTTATGACATTTTGAGTTTATTTTTGTGTATGGTGTGAGGGAGTGATCTAATTTCATTGATGTACGTGTGGCTGTTCAGTTTTCCCAACACCCCTTGTGAAGAGACTATCTTTTCTCCATGGTTTTTCTTGCCTTCTTTGTCAAAGATTAATTGACTGTAAGTGTGTGGGTTTTTTTCTGGGCTCTCTATTCTTTTCCATTGATCCTTTATGTTTGTTTTTGTGCCAATACCACACTATTTTGATTGCTGTAGTTCTGTATTATTTCCTGAAGTCTTGGAGGGTTATTCTTCTAACCTCATTCTTTTTCTTCAGTATTGCTTTGGCAATTTTGGATCTTCTGTGATTCCATATAAATTTTAGGATCACTTTTTCTAGTTTTGTGAAAAATGTCTGGGGTAATTTGATAGGGATCATATTAAATCTGTAGATTGCTTTGTGCAATGTGGCCATTTTAACAATATTAATTCTTCCAGTCCAAGAGTATGGGATATCTTTCTATTTCTTTAAATTATCTTTAATTTTCTTAGTCAGTGTTTTGTAGTTCCCCAAGTATAAGTCTTTTACCTCCTTGGTCAGGTTTTTTCCTAAGTATTTTTTATGTGATTTTAAAAGGGATTTTTTTTTAGTTTCATTTTCTGATATTTCATTGCTGATGTAAAAAAATGCAACTGACTTCTGTATGCTAATCTTGTAATAGATGTTCATTTTACTGCTCTACCTGCATTGCCAACCCTGAGCCCTGAATTGACACATGTCCCAAATATACCAGGTCTCCAAACAATTAGTTCAATTCAGACAGTATTTCCTGAAGTACACCTCACACAAGGTACTCTGGTGGGATATAAAGATTAAAAGGCGGCCTTTACTCTCAAAGAATTTGCAATTGTAGGGAAGGAGACAAAAACCACACAAGTCTAAGACAAGGTTTAATGTGCTATTGCCATATAAGTGATGTTAGCAATTACATACCTAGTGTAATCTTTAGCCCTGTGCTAAGTACTATATGGTACACATGGTAAGTGTGTGATTGTCAATGATGCTTAAACACTCCATATGTCAGTAAAGAGGGAAAGTGTATGGGCTATAGGGTGAAAGTTTTGAAGAAGCAGCAGTACTTTAGCTAGATGTTATTAGGATGAGTAACATCTGGATAGATGCTAAGAAGAAGGACATTGCATTCCATGTAAGAAGTATGACTTGACAGTGGTAAGAACACTGAGGAAGCTGTCCATTCTTATGTACTGGGTAGGTGTTGTGGGTTGTGAGCAGTAATCTTAGAGAAGATATGGCCAGATAGTAGAGGGCTTTGTAGATTTGCTACAGTAGGAAATAGCTATTAATTTTATGGTTTTGAGTCATATTGATGTAATGAAAGAGAAATTTTGGAAAGATTACTCAGGTACTAGTGTGTAGGATGGATTGAAATTTGGAGATATGGGAACCAGAAAGAGCAGTAGATAGTTGAGCATATGTCACAGTGGTTTCAGGAGTGGTGGTAACATTAGAAATGAAGAGGAAGGATTAAAGCCAGAAGACATTTTAAATAACTGGAAATAGTCCCAGAGACTAGAGAAATCTGGGAGTCATTCATATAGAGATGGTAGTTAAGCCCATGAGAGTTATAAGAGATAATTAAAGGAGAGAATAAAGCCAGGGAAAGGAAATAAAATGTAAAATTTGGAATCACCTAAGCAATGCTGACATGCATCCATGTGGACAAGGAAATGAATGGAAAAAAGAAAGTCAGAGGGTAAGAATAAAACTTAAGAGGACACATAATTCAGGGAAGAGCATCACAAAAATACCGTGAATGAAAGTATTGCCCTGTTTTACAAATGAAAAAGCTGGGGCTAAGGGGGTAATGTCACTTATATGAGGCAATAAAGCAGTCACAACTCAACCTAAATTCTTTGAGATTCCACATTGTGTCCATTTGCCTACTCTTCCCAATCTCTGAGAACCAATGGCTACAAAGAAGTGTTCATATACTGTTATGGTCACTTCCCATGGTATCAAAGGTTTATGTGGAAACATAGGATTTTAAAGGAAGAGAAGAGATCTAGGACAAGACAAGAGGAGAACCAGAGCTAAGCCAGTATACACTAAGACTAAAATGACATCATTCTTGGTTCAAGTAAACACCGCAGCACAGGCAAAAAGAGGAGGTGGAGGTGGTGAAAGCACTATAGGTGCAAATGGTAGAAGGAGAAATAAATTGTTTTTCTAAATTCTGCATTTGTCTCCGATTATGCAGACCCTGATTTTTGAAGTATCTGCATTCTTTCAGTTTAGTCCTCACCAGGTGATGACTCTACCTTTGAAGCCTTAGCTTAGTGTCCTCCAGAAGTGAAACCACGAAAGAAGTTGATCATTGAGTTTTTCAGCTCAATGTCTGCAAGCTTCATTTTAATTCAAATAATTTCTGGGAGGAAGTGTTCTGTGCCAAATATGAGTGTGGATTACAGTGGTAAAGAGTAAAAGAAACCCATTTAGCAGAATACTAAATGCCAGTTTCTGAAAAGGAGCATTGCCAAACCATACCTACAAAGTTCTGAGACAGCCAACCATCAGGAAGAAACAGCAAGGCAAATAGTGCTTTGAAGTTCCAGAATTGCCTTTTACACTTATCGATCACTTTCTTGGTAGAAGTGTATCAGTAAGATGAGATGTATGCTCAAGCACTTGCTGCCTCTTTCTCTCTTTGAGTTGTTTGATGGCTGAAGAGCTGGGCCAATACAACTACTCTCTGTTTGGACTTAAGGGCAAAAATGTCCTAAGTCCAGGATTCCAAGCAAAACAGAATGTTATGCCTACCATACAGCCATGATTCCAAAGACAGATATTCTTAGAGCCACCTTTTACTTTTCCACTCTTCCTGGAAGAAAGCAGCTTTGTCTCTGTAATCTGCCTGGTTAACCCAGTGGCATGAGAGTTTACCAGCCTGCTATGGCAAGGGTAACCCACCCTGCCCTGGCTGGCCTCTATCCACTGGGATCCAGACCTCACACTTATAGGAACACTCTGAATAGCACATTGATTTCATAAAGGAGAATGTAGTAAGCAAACTGTAAAGGACAACCACTGTCAGCTTTTTTTTAATCTCAAAATGTGAAGAACATTATTCTGCAAGGAATATAAAGAAAGTGATTATCTGTACATTAAGCAAGCCGATTCAGAGTGTACTTTGCTCCCTAAAAGCCTGTTGATTGGAAACAAGAACAATTGTACCATAAATGATGTTTCTTGTTAATTCCAAAGTCTCTTATTTTCTAGATACAGCATTCCTTTTTAGAAACACACCAACACCTAAACTACTACAACAGCTATCTCATTTATGTCCGATGATAACAAGACAAAGTAACTTTGTGAGTAGCAAGACCCTAAACATTCCATTAAAGCCAAGTGATGTTGAGCTGTCATCACAGCTATTTAAGTCAAATGTCAGCCACTATTATAGATCAGATAATGTGGATAAATAAAATGATTTTAGTTCATAGTACAGCAGGTTGACTATGGAATGGGATTACCTGGAATGATTACAAATGCTTCAATATAGCACATCAGTCTTTAGATATTTGCAGATGTCCACCGCCTTTGGGAATTGTACATGAAGAAAATATGCCAATGAATGAATACCCACCCATACAAGAGAAATGGACATTTGATCACCATCATATTTCAACCTTACAGATTATCCGGAAGGAACATCATCTCTTGCTGTGGAAACAGAAACGTAGCACTTTTCACACTTCCTGCATCTCTCAAAAAGGTCAGTATTCTGACAGATGCACATAGAGTGCTGCCTGGACTGCTAACAGTCAGTTCTGAGAGCTAGAAAAGAGTAAGTTCTCACCTTGGCAAACAAGATGTTAACTGTTTCATTCTTGTATTATTCATATAAACAGAAGTTCTATACATAATTTCCCTGTTTAATGTACTGGAAAAAGTGCCCTTACTCCCTACAAACTCACACTATTCACTTTGGCTAAAAGACCTACATATCCAGGAACAGCCAAACATCTTGTTTGGGTTATTTACCTTCAGATTATGAATTATAATCCTTGTCCTGGTGCATTTTGGGTCTCTGAAATGATATAGATTACAAATAGGTTCTTTTTGCCTGACTCCATTATGTCAGTTAATAACCTACTCTTACCCACTCACGGGCAAAAAGCACTATCCTTATACTCCAACTCTCCCAAAATGCTACTAATTCGTTTATCAGTGGCAGGCAGCCTTACACATTGGATTCTCTTTGGTCTAGTGAAAAGCTAAACAGCCTTCTCTTTGCAACATTCACAGGTAAATAAACCCAAGGCAATTCAGTATTAAAAGGAAATTTTTAGTAATAGAAATACTGTGGAGCTCGAAGCTCTGATCTGATAACCCTTTCAATTCTATTTCCATGAAAAAGCTGGCAATAATTCAGCAACATATTAATCTGTAGGCTCTGAAGTCTTCATTTCTTTCCCTTCCAGACCCCTGCTGTGTATCAGTATAGATACTAAGACCTTGTATATGCCAGCCACTTTGCTGTGTACTTGATATATATTATCTTATTTAATCCTCACATCAACTCTGTGAGGTGAATGTTACTATTCCCATTTTACTTATGAGAAAATTGAGATCCAGAGAAGTTAAACCACCTATCTAGCTAGTAAGTGGATAACCTAAGATTGCAACCCAAGTCTGTCTGGGGAAAGGGAAAGATCATGCCCTTTCCACTATATCACTACATTTAAAAACCTGACTTGGGATATTTACTGTGCACCTTCACTTATAGTTAAAGGTTAAAAAGAAGGAAGAATTAAATTTGTCTTCTTATCCAAAGTCCCAATAAAATGTGTGATGTTTAAGTAAGACAGTGTATGGTAGTAGTATCTAGATTTCAGTTATCCATGGTGCTTATCTCTCATTTTCTTATTTAACATTTTACATGTTAACAAATGTTAAAGGAAAAAAAAGTTCTCTGGTGAAATTAAGAAACCTTGTATCAAAATTAGAGAGTGGTCTTTAGAATAAGAATTATGCTAATGAGTTTTGTGGTTTTTCCAAGATGAGGATGTAGTAGACCTCTGAACTTACTTGACCTTATTTTCTTGTGTGCAGATCATGGAACCTTGTCTTTAGTGCAGTACTTGTCAAGATTTATAATACACTAAGGAACTCTGTGAATCCCCAAAAGTGGAATAAGTTTTTTCCAAACCTATATGACAAAGTAACCCTTTTATTCAGAATATCTTGGGTAAATATTAAGACATAAAATATATTTTGATATGATTCCCTCAATAAGCAAAATTGCTTTTAAGCAATGCTTCCCAGGGCATTCTGTTCAAGTAAATTAAGTGATTAATTTTGTGGGAACAACAGTCATATTTTAATAATAATAGAAAAATGTTTGGGAATACAGGAGGGAAGAGTTTTAATGTATATAATTACTGCAGTGATGTTTGTAAAAGCTCTAAATGGAAAACAACTTGAATGTCTACCAATAGGAGAATGGTTGAATAAGTTATGTATGTCTAAATTAGTACATATTTTATACATATTTTCCTTTGTTTTCTTCTGAAAAGTTTTAAAATTAAAGAAAAGTATAAAAGATAAAGTGAATACCCATCTATTTACAAACTAGAATTAACAAATGCTAACATTTTTTCATTTTGTCTCAACTTTTTATATATGAAAAATAAATTTATTGCCATAAATTTTACACAAAAAAGCACTGATTCTAGGTGATATTTTCTTCAAAATGCAAAGACAAACTTGGAGAAACATTTGCAAAATATATAACACACAAAATTTAACATTCTGTATTTGCAAAGAGCTTGTAAATCAGTAAGAAAAAGAACACAGCAGTCAGAAAATATGCAAAGGTTGAAAACAATCAACAAAATAAAAGTTAAAATGAAGAATAAACATGAAAATTATTCAGCTTCACTAGAAAGAAATGCAAATTAAAATAACTCGAAATTTCAATTTTTGCCTACTAAAGCAGCCAATTCCTGTAAGTTGGAGTACCTAATATTGGCAAGAATATGTTGAAACAGGTGCTTTTATATATTGCTGATGTTAGGTTAAATTCATAGATAATTTTTGAGAGCAAAATATATAACATATAAAAACCTTAAATTGTTCATGCAATTTTATCTGATAACTCCATTTTGGGAATGTATTTTAATGAAATAATCAAAGATCTGTGTAACTATTCATCATCAACTTATTATGATAGCAGAAAATTGGAAACAAAACTAAATATCTAACAATAGAGGAGTGGTGAAATAAATTACTAAATCATTATGATGAACTAGGTACAACTAATTATTTTGAAGAATAATTAATAAGGTTATGTGAAAAAGCTGTATCAGTGCAGTTTAATTCTAAAAGTACATTTTAATCAGTTTTATTGAGATACAATTCATATACCATATAATTTGACTGTTTACAGTGTACAATTCAGTAGTTTTTAGGATATTCACAGTTATGCAACCATCACCACAATCAGTTTTACAATACTGTTATTGCCCCAAAAAGAAACCCCATATTCATTAGCAGTCACTCCCCATTCCTCCACTCCCACCCCTAGGAAACTACTAATCTACTTTCTGTTTCTATAGATTTGCCTATTCTGGACATTACATATAATCCATGATTCTGAGAATCATATGATATGTGGTCTTCTGGGAGAAAACATTTATAAATCAAATATTTGATAGAAGACTTGAATGCAGAATATATAAAGAACTCTTACAATTCTATATTCAAAAGAAAATCCAATTTTTTAATAGGTAAAGGATCTGGATAGACATTTCTCCATATAAAAATGATCAATAAGCACATGAAAAGATGCGTAACGTCATTAGCCATTAGGGAATGCAAATCAAAACTGTGAGATACCGTGTAATATCTACTATGATGGCTATAATACAAAAGACAGATAATAAAAATTGTTGGTGAGGACGTGGAGAAATTGGAACCCTCATACACTTCTGGTGGGAGTGTAAAATGGTGCAATTACTTTGGAAAACAGTTCGGCTGTCCTTCAATATGTTATATATAGCATTACCATATGCCCTAGTAATTCCACTCCTCAATATATAACCAAGAGAAATGAAAACATATATCCAAAAAAACTACTACATAAATGTTCACAGCAACATTATTCATAATAGCTAAAAAGTGGAATTAACTCTAATATCCATCTACTGATGAATAGATAAATAAAATGTGGTGTATCCATACAATGGAATGCTGTTTGGCAACCAAAAGAATACATGCTACAACATGCAATGAACCTTGGAAACATTATAAAATTACATGTTTAATTTTAATTTTAAAACTTTTAAGTATTAAAATGTATCTACGTAGGAAGGAAAACACTGAAAGGAATTATACCAAAAATATAAGTAAAAACAAATATTTTACATAGGTTACTTCCTTCTCTATGGAGCCTTAACACTTCAACCTCTCTCTTGCCAATATTCTTTTCTCCCTAACTCCATTGCCTTAGCCAGCAAAAATCTAAATTCCAGATTCAATCCAGCTGTCTGTCTTCTCCATTTCTACACCCAGGCTGCTGAGAACTACTACAAAAATAACACAACTGATTATAAATACTGATTGCAAATGACTACAAATAACACACATTTGTGACCTCCAACCTAAACTGGCCTGATAAGTCTTCACTATTTACCAGTAGTTATTTCATCTATTAACCACAACTTCATATAATCTCTCATATGGCTCCTATCCCATTTCATAATGAAAGTCCTAAAACATGAAATAGGGCTACAAAGGAAATAAAAAGTCACTCTAATTGGAAAAGAAGTAAAACTATCTACTTGTAGGTGACGTGATTGTCTACATAGATAGTGTAAAGAATCTACAAAAACTCCTAGAACTAATGAGTGAGTTTAGCAAGTTCACAGCATATAGGCTCAATGCACAAACATCAGTTGTGTTTCTATACACTAGCAATGCACAACTGGGAAACCAAAATCAAAAACACAATTTACAATAATGCCAAGAAATTAAAAAACTAGATATAAATCATATACAATATCTGTATGCTGAAACTTACAAAACACTGATGAGAAAGACCATGGAAGATCCAAATAAACAGAGATACATGCTATGCTTATGGATCAGAAGACTCGATATAGTTAAGATGTCAATACTCCCCAAATTGATAGACAGGTTTAATGTAATCCTAATTAGAGATAGACAAGCCGACACTAAAAGTTATGTGGAAAAGTAATGGAACTAAGGGAACTAGACAGCCAAAACAATTCTGAAAAAACAAGTGAAGGTGTCAAACTGTCCCATTTTAAGACATACTGTAATGCTACAATAGTCAAGACAGTGTGGTATTAGCAAAAGGATAGACCCATAAACCAATGGAACAGAATAAAAAATAAAACACAGAAATAGACCCATATAAAGATACTCAACTGATTTTTATACAAAGATACAATGGTAATTCAATGGAGAAAATAAAATCTTCAATGAATAGTGCCGAAATAACTGGACATACTACACCACTACACCTCATAACATATACAAAATTTAACTCAAAATGGATCATAGATCTATATGTAAATGTACAACTATAAAAATCTTAGAAGAAAATGTAGGAGAAAATCTTTATCAGTTTGAATTGGCAAATCATTCTTAGATATGACATCAAAAGTAAGATAAAAAAAAAATTTACAAATTGGATTTCAACAAAATTAAAAATGTATCCTCTGAGAATAACATTGTTAAGAGAATAAAAAGCCAAACCACTGACTGGGACAAAATATTTGTAAAACAGACATCTGATAAATGACTTGTATCCAGAGTATGTAAAGTGCTCTAAAAGCTCAAAAATAAGAAAACACACAAAAAAATGAGCAAAACTTTGAATGGACATTTCACCTAAGAAGTGGAAATAAGCATAAGAAAAGATGCTTGATGGGGTGGCCCAGATGGCAGAGTAGGAAGACCCTGAACTCATCTTCTCCCATGGACACACCAAAATTACAATTACTTACAGATCAGTTATGTATGAGAATGACTTGAAGACCAGCAGAAAAGATTTCCCACAACTAAAGACATGAAGAAGGAACCACAACTAAATGGGTGGGAGGGGCAGAGACCCAGTATAATCAGGACCCACACCCCCTGGTCAGCTACCCACAAATGGGAAGAATTTCACAATCACAGAAATCCTCCTCAAGGAGCAAGGGGTCTGAACTCCATATCAAGCTCCCCAGCCTGGGGTCTGGCACTGGGAAGACAAGCTCCCAGAACATCTGAATTACATTGAAAACTAGCAGGACTTAAGTTAAAGGACTTAGGAAGGCTATAAAAAACACTCTGCTTTTAAAGGGCACATGCAAAATCTTACATGCTCCAAGTCCCACGGCAGAGGCAGTAATTTGAAAGGAGCATGGGTCAGAACCACTTGATCATGCAGAAAGTCCTGAAGAGACAGGGGGCAACTGCTACTCACTTTTGGGAACAGAGACAGTGGCAGCAGCCATTTTGAGGACCTCATTCTGCCATGATAGCAGCAGCACTGTCAAACGCCATTTTAGAATCCTCCCATCAGCCTGTTAGCAATGGGGACTCAGCCCCTCCCACCATCAGGCTGGCACTAGCACTGAGCATCCCCAAGCCGCACAGACAAACACAGGGAGATCCAGCCTCACCCACTAGCAAGCTGGCAGCAGCTTCACACCCTCCTGGGCCACACAGCCAACCATGTGGGAAGCCTATCTCACACTTCAGTGGGCCCACAGCCACTGCACAGGGCATGGCCTCACAGCCAACCAGACTGGGATCAAGACCTACCCACCAGCACACCCACAGTAGTTGGCCCTGCCACAACAGAAAGTCACATGCAACCCACAGAGGGGGTACCCCTAGAGCATATAGCACTGGTGACCAGAGGGAAGCATACCGCTGGACCCAATAGGACATCTCCTACATAAGGTCACTTTTCCAAGATCAGCAATCATAACCAACCTACTAAATACACAGAAATAAAAACAGCAAATTAGGCAGAATGAAGTGACAGAAAAATACATTCCAAACAAAGGAACAAGATAAAACCCCAGAAGAACTTAATGAAATGGAGAAAAGCAATCTGCCTGATAAAAACGTCAAGGTTATTATCAAAAATATGCTCAAAAACTTGGGAGAAGAATGTACGATCACAGTGAAAATTTCAACAGAGAGAAAATATAAAGAAGAATCAAACACAGCTAAAGAATACAATAACTTAAATTAAAAAAAAAATACTAGGAGTCAATAGATTAGGTAACACATAGGAATGGATCAGTGATCTAGATGACAGAGTAGTAGAAATCATCCAAGCTGAATAGGAAAATAAAAAAAAATAAGAATAGTTTGAGACCTCTGAGACAACATCAAGCATACTACCATCACATTATAGGGATCCCAGAAAGAGAAGAGATATAGAAAAGGGGTCAGAGAACTTATCTGAAGGAATAATAGCTGAAAACTTCCATAACATGGGAAAGGAAACAGACATCCAGATTCAGGAAGTACAGAGAGTCCAAAACAAGATGAATGCAATGTGGTCCACATCAAGACACATTATAATTAAATAGCAAGATTAAAATAGAGAATCTTAAAAGCAGAAAGAGAAAGCAACATACAAGGGAACTCTCATAACACTATCAGCTGACTTTTCAGCAGAAACCACAGGCCAAAAGGGATTGGCATAATATATTCAAAGTGATGAAGGGGAAAAAGCTACAACCGACAATACTCTGAGAAGTTCTCATTCAAATTGGAAGGAGTGATAAAAAGTTTTACAGACAAGCAAAAGTTAAAAGAGTTCAGCACCACTAAACCGGTTTTACAAGAAATGTTAAAGGGACTTCTCTAAGCAAAAAAAGGCCATAACTAGAAATGTGAAAACTATGAAAGGAAAAGTCTCACTGATTAAGGCAAACATGAACACAGTAAAGGGAGTAGAACAATCACTTATAAAGCTAATAGGGAGTTAAAAGACCCAAGTAGTAAAATCGTCTATATCCACAATAAGTAGTTATGGGATACACAAAACAAAAAAGGAATAGAATATGATGCCAAAAACATTAAACGCTGGGGGTGGGTAAGAGTAAAAATGTAGGGCGGTTAGAATGTTTGGACTTAAGAGATCATCAACTTAAAATAATCATATATAGAAAAAGAGGTTGTTATATGTGAACCTCATGGTGACCACAAACCAAAAACCTTTAATAGATATGTACACAAAAAAGAGAAAGGAATCCAAACATAACACTAAGGATAGTCATTAAATTACAAGGGGAGACAGCAAAGGAAGAAAAGAATGACAACAAAAAAAAGCCTACAAAACAACCTGAAAACAATGAACAAAATGGCAGTAAGTACATACCTATGAATAATTACTTTAAATGTAGATGGATTAAATGCTCCAATCTAAAAACATAGAGTGGCTGAATGGATTTAAAAAAAAAAAAAAGACCCATATATATGTTGCCTACAAGAGGCTCACTTCAGATCTAAAGACAGACTGAAAGGGAGGAGCTGGAAAAGGTATGCCATGTAAATGGAAATGAAAAGAAACCTGGGGCAGCAACACTTACATCAGAGAAAATAGACTTTAAAACAAAGACTGTAACAAGAGACAAAGACATCACATAACGATAAAGGGATCAATTCAACAGAGATATACCAGTTGTAAATTTATATGTACCCAAGATAAGCAAACCTACATACATAAAGCAAACATTAAGAAACGTAAAGGAGAAACTGAAAATAATTCAATAACAGTAGAGGATTTTAACACCCCATTTACGTCAATGGACAGATCATCCAGACAGAAAATCAATAAAGAAACACTGGCCTTAAATATGAATATGGTCAATAATATTGTAATAACTTTGTATGGAGACAAATGGTTACTAGACTTATCATGATGATAATTTCATAAGGTATGCAAATGTTAAATCACTATGTAGTACTCTTGAAATCAACATAATATTGTACATCAACTTTATTTCAATTAAAAATAAATTAAAATAAATAAAATAAAAATTGATTGTGGATATTCTCTGAAATGAGTGCCAAAAGTCTTTGTTAAAATATAAATGAAGAGTCATTCATATTGAAAATTGGTAGTATGACAATGGAGTTAGTTTCAAAATATAGATATCCATTGGGGAGATAAAAAAGAAAAGATGCTCAATATCACTAGCCATTAGGAAAATGCAAATTAAAACGACAAGGAGTTTCCTTTACACCCATATTGGAATACGTAATTTTTTTTTACACGGTGATACGTCCAACTGCTAAGAAAGATGCAGGACAGTGAGAATTATCATACATTTCTGGTGGGAATGCAAGATAGCACAGGTACTCTGGAAAACACTTCTTTATAAAGTTTCTTATAAAGTTAATCATACACTTTACTATATGACCCAGTAATCCTACTCCTGATTACTTCCCCTAGAAAATGAAAACCTGTGTTCATACAAAAATTTGTATATGAATGGTTATAGCAGCTTTATTTATACCAGCCCAAACCTAAGAAACAAAAACAAATTCCTTCAGTGGGTGAAAGGTTAAACAAAGTATACTACTCAGCAATCAAAAGTAATGAACAATTGATACTCATAGAAACATAGATGAACCTAAAATGCATTATGCTAAGTGAAAAAGCCCAGTTCATAGCATAAGGAATATAGTCAATAATATTATAATAAACTTTGTGTGATGCATAATCTATAAAAATATCAAATCACTATGTTGTACACCTGAAACTAATATAATATTGTAAGTCAACTATACTTCAATTTTAAAAAAGAAAAATATCTTTAAAAGGCTATGTGCTGTATAATTCCATTTTTATGAAATTTTGGAAAAGGAAAAAATATATAGAGAGAAAACAGATAAGTGATTGCCAGGTTTAGGGATCAGAGAATGTTCTACATTCTATCTGAGATGATGGTTACAAGATTCTATCATGTGTAAAAGCTCACAGAACTATAAACCAAACAAAAGTTAATTTTACTGTATTTTAATTTAAAATTAAAAAAATAAAGCAAAAAAATTTTTAAACCTTTTCTCATGCTTCTCTGGAACTTCCTACATGCTTCTTTCCAGCATCTTCCCAGTGTCTTCCCAAATTTTCCTAGGTTTTCTCCTGACCATCACATAAATCTACTCATTCCTTAGGGAATCTATCCATTCCTTGGCTAAAGGGCATATATATGCTGATAACTATTAAGTATGTATTTCCAGCCCAGCACGCTTTCCTGAGCTCCAGACCTGAATAACTCAGTGCCTTTCAACTTCATTCACCCAAAAATCCATTTCCTGTTTTTGTTCCTTTTCCTTCATCCCCCTCCACCTACGTCTAATTATTCACCAAGGTGAGTTGATTGTACTTCCAAAATATCTCTGGAAGCTGTATACTCTTCCTTATTCTGATTACCATGACCCCAGACCATGTGTCATCTATATTACTGCAATAGCCTTTTAACTGTTTTTCCTGCCTCCAATCATGCCCTTCTTCCAGTCCATTCTTCATATTGCAACTAGAATGATATAAAACAAAAATCTGTGTAATGGCTCTTTCTTTGGTTTCAGCATAGTATGAGCTCCTTAACATGGTTTACAATAAGCCGTTTTATGATCCAGCCCCTGTTCATCTTCCCAGGTTCATCTCTCATAATTCTCACCTCCCAAGGTTTCTCTCCACTAGTTCTATCCCCATACTTGTACACCTCGACTTCTTTCAGTCCCTCAAACATGCCCCTGCTGTTTCCCATGATTGGGATACTTCCTCAGCAACCTCCCACCTCCTCCATTCCAGTCTCCTTCAGTTCCTTCAGTAGTATTTATTCTCTAGGAGTCAGTGTCCACATCATTTACTCAGGGTATATCACTGACTGATGTCCCTTCTGGGTGCTACCATAATAATGTTATGAGATCTCTTTATTCTGTGTTATAATAGCTAACTTACTTTTCTATCTCTGAAACTAGATTGTAAGCTCCTTGAGGGCAGTCCTTGTGTCTTGTTCACATTTTAGTGCCAGCCTCTAATACAGCACCTGGCACAAGGTAAGTATTCAGTAAATATTTATTGAATGACTAAATGAGAAGGAGAAGGGATGGAAAACAGTCTCTGAGATTATAGATTATTTTTTATTTATCCTTTTCTATGTTTTCCAAATTTTCTATGATGAACATGAATTGCTTTTATAACAAAAATAACATATTAGAGATAATTTTTAAAGTATATTAAACATAATATAGAAGAGAAGAAACTATGATGAAAATTAAAATCACCCATAATCTCATCACCTAAAGATAACTTACATTAACATTTTGCTGTGTCCCTTCCAATATTTTCTATGAATATGTTTTTAAACATTGAAATCGTATTGTGTTCAGTTTTGAATCTTGTTTTTTTCACTAATACAGAAAGTAATTTCCCATTATATCAAAGTACTATTGTTTATTTAACCAGTTTTCTGCTGTCCAACATTAAAATTTTATCCAATTTTTCACTGTTATGAGTAAGGCTATCAGTAATATCGTTGAACATAAATCTTTTTCCTTGTAGTCATTTTCTTACAATAGGCTCCTAGAAGCAAAATTACTGGTAAGAATTTTTAAAGACTGTTAATATATATGGCCAAATTGTTTTCCAGAAAGCTTATACTAATAATAGCTGGTTGAGTGCCTACTATATGCCAGATATTATTTTAGGTAGATATTGTTATGCCTATTTTACAGATGAAGAAACTAAGGTCCATTGATGTTATTTGCCCAGAGCCACAGAGATAGCAAATAGCAAAACTAGAATTCAAATTCAGAATTGCCCAATTTCAAACCTTATGTTATTTCTTGTAAATTTATATATATATACTATAGAAAGTGTGGAAAATACAAGTAGAAAGTAGAGGAAATGAAAATAAATTACCCATGAATCCACCACTTTCAACAACTTAGTGTACTTCATCTGTCTTTTATAATTCCAGATAAAAGTTCTGGGTTAAAAATAATTATAATATTGTATATATAATTTTGCATCCTGCTTTTTTCACCTAACATTTTTCAATGCTGACCCATACTTTTCAAAAACATAATTTTAACAGTTGCATATTATTGTCAATGGATATTTAAAGTAGTTCAGCTCACTTGTGAATTTATTTTTTTCATTCCCAGGACACTTCCATCTCCCATGAGGCTTACAGAGTTCAATGTTGGGAACCATTCTAATCTTCAAAATAAGTCACCACGGTGGATTGCAAGCTTCACAATTTGAAAGCATTCATCAAATACTTGCTGTGCAGATCGATGTTTCAGGACTTTTCAAGTTATTTAATTTAATAATTGAACTCAACAATCTGGTAGCAGTTAATTCAAGCCAGTTGTTCCCTCACCACATCTGTGAAAGCCTAAATGTAACATACATATCTTTCCAGAGGCTCTTCTTCATTCTACTTGTCAGGTAAAGGGGTATTCAGAAGACTTCCTCGGAGTCTCTACCTTCCCTAGAAAGACTGTTAATCATATCTATAGGGTCTTTGCTGTATTGAGGGGAAACAGATTGCTCTTGCTGCTTGTGTACATGTGCATTTATAAGCACGCATATGTGCAGCATATTTACATAAAATTCTGCTGTGGTGTTGTGAAAATCAAGGCTTGAAAAATCTGAAGTTTTTATTCAATCATATTTTCTTCCTAAATAGCTAATTTAAATATTTGCTAAGCTGTGAACACCTTCCCTATAAGAGGTGCATAAAATTCAAGAGGGAGATTCAAAACACTGTGATCAATGTCCTCGAATTGGGAATTGAACAACAATGTAAAACCTGTTCTCTGTCATAGAGGTATGGTGTTCCTGAAAGCACCACAGCTAATACAGGCGATCAGATTAGATAAGATTTCCACTTTATTTAACATAATGATTGGTGTTTTAAAGACTTTTAATGCCAAGCTGTGGTAAAATTCTCCAATAACTTTTACTTTTTTCTCTGCTACCTAGCTTTATTTTAACCTTTATGAAACAAGAACTATAAGCCTAAGTTATGGACCATTGGTTTTGTTAAGGGGTTTAAGGGTGACTTTCATGTTTAATTACAATACTGTTAATAAGGTAAAGTTTCACAGTTGAAATTAGCCTAAGGATTAGCACTAAAGATGTGTGTTTTCACAACAGGGATTAGTGTATAGATAGTGGAAACCGAATAGTAATATGTCAATTCTTTCTCTTTCTCTCTCTCTCTCTCTTCTAGTTTCAATAGTAGTGTAGCCATTAAGATAGTTTACATCCATTTCCCAATTTATTTATAATAAGCCTTTCTTTTAGTCCTAGTGCCTGAATCAATGAATATGGACACTAATGCTGCTTCTCTATAATAATAATAATAACACCTAAGGGTATTGACGGTTTTCATTTCTGTCAGTGCTCTAGAACCCAGCTGCTAACAATAGAAGTCCCAACTCTTACATAAATTAGTGAAAGTTAGAGACATCTTATTGATAGCAAGTTATTGAGCTCCTAGAGGGATGCTATGTTTGTGAAACTATTCCCCCTGAAACTTTTTGAGTAAAAAAGAGTGGTCTGCCACAAACAATTCAGTGTTCAGGCCCCAGTGGAGCTGTGAATGTGAGCAATCTAGCTACTTAAAGCAATGAAAGGCCTGTTCATTTGGATCCTGTAGGTAATTTTGGTCAAGGTAAGACTTTCAGCATAAATTAAATGGATTGTAGTCAGCATTCCATTTGAGGGAATACTAGACATGACTAAATCTATTAGGGCCAGGGACTGTTTCTCAAACTCAGATGCTGAGAAGCAGCCTAGTAGACTATGCACAGAGTTTCATGATGAAATCATGTATGTTCAGATGGGAAGATTTTTCCCCTTCCTCTTTCCCTTCAAAACACTCTCTTGCTTGGGTTTATCTTGAAAGCTTATTTGATCATCCATATGGTCTTATGTTTGCCAAGCCTTGCCTTATATTCATATAGAAATTCACCTCTCCTAAAGGTAGGGCCATTGCCTGCACCACAGCCAGTAGGCCTCAAAGCAATCCTTCCCTTTCCCATCCATCATCTTCTGCCTAGGATTTAGGCAGAGTAGCTGCTAACTATGATTCAAAGTCAGGAAGGAATCAAGAACTTGTTTGATGAATAGAGTGTATTAGCACTCAGGACTCATAGAAATCAGGTGATAAAAGACAGTGTCAGGAAACTACAAAGAAGCACTGGAAGGGTAAAGCTCAGGAAAGCTATAATGCAAAGATGATTATTTAATGTCTTACAGACTTAAACTGTCTTCAAAAGGCCAAATAAATCTGGGTTTTACCTGGGGGCTTAGGGAAATAAAGAAACCCTATTCCTATCTCTGAACCCTGATTCCACTAGTTTACAGACTCTGATACAACCTCATTATAGATCATTGAGTATTGACTTCTGTACCTAAACACCTCCCCAATTGGTTGACTACTTATAAAGAAGACAGAGAGGTTTGTTTGATAATTAGCATACCCTGATCTGGCTCCTTTGCTTGCTTTTCATTGGGGTCATGTTCAGTAACCTTTGTGGGATCTCATTTCCCAATCTTTGGTACCTATCTTTTCCATTTGCAAAACAAAGACACTCATTGTTAGGATCCTACGGGTGAAAGGTGCTATGTAACTCCCCAGTGCTCTTATATATCCTTCAATGCAGGACTGGAATGAAAAGTATAACCAGACAGTATTTCTAAACAAATCAGTGTGCTCCTTTCTTTCTTTCATGCTCTCATTGCTGATTTGTTCTTGCAGAGCTTTGAGTACTTTATTAATGTTCCCTCTTTCATTCCAACAATGTCCTTGGAAAGAGGCAGAATAGAATTATTTTCCCCATGTACAACCCAAAAAATTGAGGGCAGTGAAAGAAATGAAATGCTCTCCAAATGCACATAGCTGTCTGGGACAGAACTCAGTTGCCGTGTCCAGTGCGCTGCTAGAGTGACTTGTCTTCCTAGTACTGGAATAACCACAAAGAGGCTTAGAACACTGACAGCAATTAGGGTGAAACCACATTGCAGAAGAGTCCTACACTGTCCAGAATCTGAAAATATGCAATTTATACATTTCTTATTTTGTATGTGATAGAAATGTAATATGTACCTCTTTCCCTCTCTGGCCCCATGTAACACATATATTTCAAACTATGTAGCATCAGCCAGTGCCATTATGTCTTCTGGCTCCCATAGAGCCCACTCCCAGGGCTATCTTTGCCAGAGAAAAGAATGTGCTTCCCCATGTTTATGCCAAATTATATGAAGTGTAGACACTGAGGTTAATGGAGATATAAGCACAATCCTAGCAGGTATGTTTTAAGAATATTGAATATACATTATTGTAATGTGCATCTGAAATTGAACATGGCCCAAATTCATAGGAATGTAACAGTCATGCAAAGCCTACCCCTTTCACCTCTCATTTTATACACACACTACCCCCCAAAGCAGGCTGCCTGGTTATCAGGAGCAAAAAATTTAAAGGAATGAGTTTCTGTCCTCTCCTTTTAGAAAAATGTCCTACAGTCACTGCAAGTGAAAAACTTTCAATTCTTACATTCTAGAACTTCTGTTCTCAGAGTAGCTAAAGTATTCAGTTGGTGCAAAAGACATGTTCTGTGCTTCTGTCAGAGTCACAGAAGTTATGTGAGAAGATTGTTAGACCTCTCCACAAGTCTAATGTTCTTAGAAAATTCATGAATTCCATCCAATCAGTGGGAAATGGTTTATGAGGTATGATACGTCTGCATTTCTTTAACCGTAGCTGTAATGTACCATATTAAATTATAGTCTTTTGCATGCAAGTATTATGTAATATAATAATGAACAGATGGCTCCTAATAGCATGCAATCCATGACTGTTTACTTCCCCAAAAGGGCTAGGGCTGTGTCCCCCACAGTGTTCAAAATTATTAAATGTATTCTTTGTAGCAGCCTGGTATTTGGCCATCAGCAGATTGAGTTAGACAATGAATGCAATATATCAGGAAATAGATTCTTAATTAGGGAATGGTGTTAAAGTGAAAAAATAAGATAAGATGCATTTAAGGAATAATGGCTGTCATCTTGCTGGCTAAATCAGTAAAGGAACGCAACAGGAAAGCTGGTACTGGGTCTTGGTAATATACAAAATGCATTGGAGAGCCAGAAAAAGAAAAGCACTGGGGACCTTAGTAGTTAAGCGCAAGTTGCCAACTTGCTACAAATCCTTTTTTTGACCAATCTGCTCATATTGTATATAGTATTCTTAAAACCATGTGTCTTGCTACAAAAATACTCATAAATACTGACCAGCTTTATCTTCCTATGTCTTTTATTAAAAGCATATGCATAAAATTGTCATTTCTTTTATATATTATGGTAATGTTAATGTTGGCAAAGCCTAAAATTTCAGACAACTTTGATGGAACTTTCTATACGTCTTATTCATGGGTTTATAGTGGAGTTAATTCACTCCCAGGTTGATTGGTATGTATGGTATGTATACTCTTCTGTAACATCTTCCAGACACCCGCGCCATCCCCATGCTCAGTATTTCTCTCTTATGATCCTACGTGGATATGAGTTGGGAAATTAGCAGCAATGGCTTTTAGAACAGTGACTAGTCTAATGTCACTTAATTATGTTCAGTCACTGCTCAGCCTCACACACATTTATCTTTCCCTCTGTTATTGTGGTAAGTAAAAAGAAAAAGAAAGAATTTGTGTGCCTAAAGGTGATATGAACTCTGGTTTGCTTTTTCTTGCACTGAAAACTATGTTTATTATTCTCCAGATGCATGTCACCTGAAGAAAGAATACAATGATCCTGAGAAAAGATTAAAGTGGTCCACTTGCTCCTAAGTTATACATAACCTTCAGAGAAATATTTGGAGTGACCCTTATTAAGTAAGCCTCAAATAAGTTTCCCTTTAACAGATGTTCCATTTACACAAAAAATCCTTTTCAGACAGAATTAGTCAACAAGAAAGCAGAAGTCACTGAATGTGTAGGGCACTGAAAGCTGAAGTTTGGAACAATAATTGCTGACCATGACTAAATGATAATGGAAAACTTAAATCACTTCAAGGAGGCCCAACCCATAGAGGTCAGACTTAAACCAGAAAGAAGTATTTTATTCCAGCTAAGCTTAATTAAAAATTACTTACTCAAAACATCTCAGCTGAAAATCCCATTTCATTTATTCCAATGCATAAGCTACCAACAGCTTTAGTCTGCACCACAAGCACAATATAAAAAATTCAAATACTAGAAACAAAGGACAACTAATTTCTATCTAGATTGAGAAAAAGGCATAAAAGAGTAGACTTTTATACAAGAATCTTATTTAGGTAGAGGTTACTAAGGAAAGTCAAGGTATAGACATTAAAAGGAAGTTTTATTATAGATATAAACATATACATATGATGGTTTATGCAGGAATGTATAAACATAGAAAAGTATTTTCTTCATGTTATAAACAACAAAATTTACAAATTAATTTTCTCACCATATGCAGAGACATTGAAAATTTAGCTTCTCTTTAAATATTAAAATATTCACAGTAGTATAATGTTTCAATGTTTAGACTTCCAAGTCTACAAGGGTAGAAAATTTATGCTAGTAAAAAGTACATTTTAAGTAAATTTTTATTAAAAGTACTTGAATATGTTTCTGGTTTTAACAGAAATTTCACACATAAATCTTGACTGAAATATTTGTATCAATTTTACAAAGTAACACAGTATCAGACCCAGACCCTGACAATGTTGGTGTTGACTTTAAAAAATGCACAACACGATAGTTGTGAATTTAGTTTTATTTGTGGCTCAATGAGGACTATAACTCAGGAGGCAGCCTCTCAGATAGTTCTGAGGAACTTCTCTAAAGAGGTAGCGGGAAGGGGAGGGGTCAGTATAAGTATATGATTCTGGTGAAGGGGGTACGTGCAGTCAAGCACACATCTCAGTAGAAGGTTGCTTCTAGTCACCAAGAACAGATGCCTCCATTAATGGTTTTAGTGCTTTTCTAGGTATGAGAATATGCAAGAATTTGTGTTCATAAAACTTCCTCCTGAAAATATCTATCAGAAGGCCTGTTCTGCCTGTTTTTCCCAGAGCACAGAGGGCCTTATTCCTGATTTCCAACCTGAACTCCTTTCAGGGTACATTAAAGGTCAGTAACTGCATTGTCTTGTGAGTTAATCCTTGTAGAGCCAGATGACAAGCAATATTCTTTAGTTGGCACAGGCAAATTCTAAAATAAATCTGTCTGTAGCATATAAGAATATAAATAAAAATAAAATGCAATTCATTGTTCAAGGAAAGGAAAAATTTTACTATTGGAACATTAAAAAATGTAGGTTATCAATTAGTCAAATATTGTCCTTAAGTTATATTTGCCAATCGACTGTCATATCATAAACTACCCTGGACAATGAGAAGAGACTTAGAGTAATGTGTTTCAGAGGGAACCAATACAAATGCAAATCTGAAGTGGCTTCAGATCACAAGTGTATGTATGGCAGCGCTACTGGGTGCTGAGGGTTGAGGGTTCTGTGACATGTTAAAAAAAAACCAAGGGGGAATAAAGGGGGAAATAAACCAAGATGGGAAAAATTAAAAATCTCACCCATTTCTCCTCTTAATTAACATTTCCCATAAACTTTGAAGCCTTCTATCTTGTACCTACATATTTTCAATATATTAAAATTATAATGTTATTGAGGGAAAAACTAACTTACCTCTTCTATGTCTATCCTATTAGCTGAATGATCCAGAGACAACATCAGATTTGTATTTGTCTTTTTTAAGATTTTAAAAAAATTTTCTTAAATTGAAGTATATTCAGTTTAAAATGTTGTGTCAATTTCTGGTGTACAGCATAATGCTTCAGTCACACATAAATATACATATATTCGTTTTCATATTCTTTTCCATCATAAGCTACTACAAAATACCGAATATAGTTACCTATGTTATACAGAATAAACTTATTTACCTATTTCATTTATACCAGTCAGTATCTGCAAATCTCTAACTCCCAATTTATCCCTTCCAACCCACTTCCCACAATGTAACCATAAGTTTGTTTTCTATGTCCATGAGTCTGTTTCTGTTTTGTAAAGAAGTTCGTTTGTCTTTTTTTTTTTTTTAATTCCACATATGAGTGATATCATGTGGTATTTTTCTTTCTCTTTCTGGCTTTCTTCACTTAGAATGACAAGTTCGTTTGTCTTTTTTTTTTTTAATTCCACATATGAGTGATATCATGTGGTATTTTTCTTTCTCTTTCTGGCTTTCTTCACTTAGAATGACATTCTTCAGGGTTATCCATGTTGCTGCAAATGGCATTATTTTACTTTTTTTGTGGCTGAGTAGTATTCTATTGTATAAATATACCAAAACTTCTTTATCCAATCATCTGTCAATGGACATTTAGGTTGTTTCCATATCTTGGCTATTGTAAATAGTGCTGCTATCAATATTGGGGTGCAGATAACTTTTTGAATTAAGGTTTCCTCTGGATATATGCCCAGGAGTGGGACTGTTACATCATATGGTAAGTCTATTTTTAATCTTTTGAGAAATCTCCATACTGTTTACCACAATGGCTGCACCAAACTACATTCCTACCAACAGTGTAACGGGTTCCCTTTTCTCCACAGCCTCTCCAGCATTTATAGTTTGTGCACTTTTGAATGATGGCCATTCTGACTGGTGTGAGGAGATACCTCATTGTAATTTTGATTTGCATTTCTCTGATAATTAGCGATATTGAGCATTTGGCCCATGGGCCATTCATATGTCTTCATTGGAGAACTGCTTGTTTAGGTCTTCTGCCCATTTTTGGATTGAGTTGTTTGTTTTTTTGTTATTAAGTCACATGAGCTGTTTATATATTCTGGAAATTAAGCCCTTGTCAGTCTCATCTTTTGCAAATAGCTTCTCCCATTTCATAGGTTGTTATTTTGTTTTGCTTATGGTTTCCTTTGCTGTGCAAAAACTAGTAAGCTTAATTAGGTCCCATTTGTTTATTTTTGCTTTTATTTCTATTGCTTGGGTAGACTGCCCTAGGAGAACATTGCTAAGATTTATGTCAAATAATGTTTTGCTTATGTTTTATTGTAAGAGCTTTTTAATGCCTTGTTTTATGTTTAAGTCTTTAAGCCATTTTGAATTTATTTTTGTGTATGATGTGAAGGAGTAGTCTAACTTCACTGATTTACATGCAGCTACCCAGTTTTCCCAGCACCATTTGCTGAAGATACTGTCTTTATTCCATTGTATGTTCTTGCCTCCTTTATCAAAGATTAATTGACCAAAAGTTTGTAGGTTCATTTCTGGGCTCTCTATTCTGTTCCATTGATCCATATGTCTGTTTTTGTACCAATACTATGCTATTTTGATTACTGTAGCTCTGTAGTATTGTCTGAAGTCTGGGAGGGTTATTCCTCCAGCCTCAGTCTTTTTCTTCAGTAATAATTTGGCAATTCTGGGTCTTTTGTGATTCCATATAAATTTTAGGATTATTTGTTTTAGTTTTGTGAAAAATGTCCTGGGTAATTTGATAGGGATTGCATTAAATCTATATGTTGCTTTAGGTAGTATGGCCATTTTAACAATATTAACTCTTCCAACACAAGAACATGGGGTATCTTTCCATTTCTTTAAGTCACCTTTAATTTCTTTAGTCAGCATTTTGTAGTTCTCCACATATAAGTCTTTCAATTCCTTAGTCAGATTTATTCCAAGTTTTTTTTTGATGCAATTTTAAAAACAATTATTTCTTTACTTTCCTTTTCTGATATTTCATTGTTAGTGTAAAGGAATTCAATTGATTTCTGTATGTTAATCTTGTATCCTGCTACCTTGCCAGTTTCTTTTCTTAGCTCTCATAGTTTTTGTGTGGAGCCTTTTGGGTTTTCTATATATAGTATCTTGTCATCTGCATATAATGACAACTTTACCTCTTCCAATTTGGATCCCTTTTATTTCTTTTTCTTGTCTAATTGCTATGGCTAGGACTTCCAATACTATATTGATTTGATGTCATGAGAGTGGGCATCCTTGTCTTGCTCCAGGTTTTAACAAGAAGGCTTTCAGCTTTTCACTGTTGAGTAGTATACTGGCTGTAGGTTTGTCATAAATAGCTTTTATTATGTTGAGATATGTTCCATCTATCCCAACTTTGGTGAGAGTTTTTACCATAAATTGGTGTCGAATTTTATCAAATGTTTTTTCCACATCTATTGAGATGATCATGTGATTTTTGTCCTCTCTTTGTTGATGTGGTGTATCACAGTGATCAATTTGCATATGTTGAACCATCCTTGTGTCCCTGGAATGAACCCAAATTGATCATGGTGTATGGTCTTTTTTATGTGCTGTTGGATTCTGTTATCTAATATTTTGTTGAGGATTATTACATCTATGTTCATCAATGATATTAGCCTATAGATTTCTTTTTTGGTAGTGTCTTTGTCTGGCTTTTGTCAGGGTGATGGTGGCTTCATAGCATGAGTTTGGGAGTATTCCCTACTCTTAAGTCTCTTGGAAGAGTGTGAGAAGGATTGGTATGAGCTCTTCATTGTATGTTTGATAGAATTCCCTAGTGAAGCTATCTGATCCTCAACTTTTGTTTGCAGGAAGGTTTGTATTGCTGATTCGATTTCACCTCTAGTGACTGGTCTGTTCAAATCATCTATTTCTTCAGATTCAGTTTTGGTGAACTGTATGTTTCTAGAAACATGATCATTTCTTCTATGTTGTCCAATTTATTTCCATATAGTTGTTCATAATATTCTCTTATGATTCTTTGTATTACTGTGGTGTTGGTTGTAACCTCTCCATTTTCATTTCTTATTTTGTTTATTTGTGTTTTCTCTTTTCTTCTTGGTAAGCCGGGCCCAAAGTTTGTCAATTTGGTTTACTCTCTCAAAAAATCAGCTCTTGGATTGGTTGATTTTTTTCTATTCCTTTTAAATCTCTATTTTTTTTATTCCCTCCCTGATCCTTATTATTTCTTTCCTTCTGCTGACTTTGGTTTTTGTTTGTTCTTCTTTATCTAATTCCTTTCAGTGGTAGGTTAGGTTGTTTATTTGAGATTGTTCTTTTCTGAGGAATCCTTTATTGCTCTGAAGTTACCCCTTAGGTCTGATTTTGCTGCATCCCATGGATTTTGTGTGGTTCTGTTCTCATTGTCATTTGTCTCAAGATATTGTTTAATTTCTACTTTGATTTTATCATTGATGCATTGTTTTTTTAGTAACATGCTGTTTAGTCTCTATGCTGTCATTTTTTTCTCATTTGTTTTTCTGTGGTTGATTTCTAGTTTCATGCCATTGTGGTAAGAGAAGTTGCTTGAAATATTTCTATCCTCTTAAATTTGATGAGGCATCTTTTATGCCCAAGTATGTAGTCTATATAAAGAATGTTACATAAGCAATTTTAAAGAATGTATATTCTGTTTCTAGGGGGATGTAATGTCCTAAAAATATCAACCAAGTCCAACCATTCTATTGTGTCACTTGATATCTCCATTGCCTTATTGATTTTCTGTCTGGAAGACCTGTCCAATGATGTTAGTGGGGTGTAAAAGTCTCCTGCTATTATTGTATTCCCAACAATTTCTCCCTTTATGTTTGTTAGTATTTGTTTTATATCTTTAGGTGCTCCTATGTTGGGTGCATATATGTTAACGAGTGTAATAGCTTCATCTTGTATTGCTCCTTTGATCATTATATAGTGTCCTTCTTTTTCTCTCTTTATGGCCTTGTTTTAAAGTCTCTTTTGTCTGATATGAGTATTGCTACTCCCACTTTCTTGTCATTTCCATTTGCATGAAATATCTTTTTCCATCCTCTCACTTTCAATTTATGTGTGTCCTTCACTCTAAAGTGGTTTTATTGAAGGCAGCATATTGTAGGCTTTTGTTTTATTATCCAATCTGTCACTCTAGTCCACTGATATTTATCATAATTATTGATGTATGTTTATTGCCATTTTGAACTTCGTTTTCCAGTTGATTAGGTATTTCTTCCTTGTGCTTTTCTTTTCCTTTTTGTTTTTTTCTTTTTGTGGTTGGATAATTTTGTTCTATTAGCTTGGTTTCTTTTGGGGTTTTGTTGCTCTATTGTAAGCTTTTGCTTTGTGGTTACCCTGTTTTTCAAGTATGGTAACCTCTTACTATATCTGCTTTCTTTAAATTGATGGTCATGTAGGCTCAAACACATCCAAGAAAGAACAAAAATTAAAAAGAAAAAAGAAGAAAGAAAAAAAAATCTACCCTTTCTTGCTCTCCCTCCCACCTTTTATGATTTAGATATTCTTTACTTTTATTTATTTATTTTTTTACATCTTCATGTTTATTATCTTGCAATTCTCTGTAGTTATCACGTCTCCAATTATGGGTTTTTCATTTCTGTAGCATCCTGCTTCTTTTCTATTTAGAGTAGACCTTTCAGTATTTCTTTTAGCATGGGTTTAGTGTTGCTAAACTCTTCTGGTTTTTGCTTGTCTGTGAAATTTTTTATCTCTCCTTCTGTTCTACAGGATAGCCTAGCTGGATAAAGTATCCTAGGCTGCATCTTTCATTCATACAGGAGTTTGAATATATCATGCCACTCCCTTTTGGCCTGTAGTGTTTGTGTAGAGAAATCAGCTGAGAGCCTTGGGGGGGTTCCCTTGTAACTTACTCTGTTTTTCTCTTGCTGCCTTTAGGATCATTTCTTTATCCTCGATTCTGGCCATCTTGATTATGATATGTGTTGGTGTGGGTCTGTTTGGGTTCTTCCTGTTTGGTACCCTCTGAGCTTCCAGTACTTGGATATCTGATTCCATCTTTAGGTTTGGGAGGTTTGCAGTCATGATTTCTTCAAATACCTCTTCAATCCCCTTTGTTCTTTCTTCCTCTTCTGGAACCCCTATTATGTGTAGATTGGCATGCTTTATATTATCCCTTATATTGTTTTCATTGGTTTTTATTTGTTTTCCCCTCAGCTGTTCTGATTGGTTGCTTTCTGTTGCCCTGTCTTCTAGATCACTTATTCGTTCCTCTGCATTATCTAACCTTCTTTGTACAGCTTTTAGATCAGCTCTCAACTCAGCAAATTAGTTTACCAATTCTACTTGGCTCTTCTTTACAGCTTTAATTTGATTTTTGACATATTTCATATCTCTTTTAGTTCCTTCAGTACTTTGATCCCTCTTTTTTTGAAATCTTGATCTAGTAGGCCATCAATGTCTATTTCATTGATCATTCTTTCAGGGGATTTCTCTTGCTCTTTTCATTGGGAGTGGTTCCTCTGCTTCTTCATCTTGCTCATCTCTCTCTGGCACTGTGGCTTATGGAGTATCAGTTATCTATTATGGTCCTTAAGGAGATTATTTATCTATCTAAAGCCTATGCAGGAATAAAACTTTTTTTAAAAGGAGAGAATTTTAAAAGAGGGGAGAAAAAAAGGTTTGAGAATAGTGTATAATCATAACAGAAGAACAAGTTGAAGCAAAATAGCATCGAGTTGACACGTCTTTTAAAAACCTTAAAAAATGTAGAAAAGAACAAAAAAAATTTGAAACCTGAGTATAATCAATAACAGATCAAAATCAAGAGAAATAAAAATAAATGAGGTGGATTTTAAAAAACAATAATAATAAAAAAATTTTTAAAGAAAAACTTAAAAGGGATTAAAACTGGAGACATATACAATTGTTTAAAAAGTAAAAAATTAAAAAAAAGTAAAAACGTAATAAAAATATAACAGACAAAAAAAGAAAAATATAGAAGAAAAAACAGGGGATGTGTTCTCGTGGAGACTGTGTGCTCTTAATGATCTTATCAAGAGGTCTTTCTGGCCTCGCCCTGCTGTGGGAACTTGGCTCACTGCTTCCAGAGGCCCTCTGTTGGTGCCCTTGGTCTGTGCTGCTCCTACTGCAGATCTGCAAGCAGATCGTGCTGCCTCAGAACACTGCGGTCAAGTGTGCTCTTACACGGTGGGTGGGCAGGTCACACACACTCCAAGCACCATGGTCAGGGTTGTGCTCCTGCTGGGAAGGCGGGAGGCCACCCACCCTCTCCGGGTGCCTATCAGTACCCTGTTCTGTGCAGCTGTCCACTCCACCCAGGTCTGCACTCCATAGGCAGACTCGGGGAAGATGGCAGAACAGCCCTGCCCCTGCTCTGTGTCAGAATTCAGCTCCTTGTTCATTTGTCTTGGAGGTGAGAGTTCTCAGAGGTGCCAGGGCAGAAAGATCCTATTTGCCTTGAGCTGTAAATAAGTCTCCCTCTCGCCTTTGAGGCTGCTAAGCCCAGTGGTATGGATTCAGATTTTGGCCCAACCCCTGCCTGGGTGCTAAGCACTGGAGGATATGGTGGCTGTGGCTGAGTCCTGCCTCTCTTCTCCTGAAAACCTTAGGCAGGTTTTCAGAGCTAGGGGCTATGGCACCCTTCTGCCCAGGGCACATCAGCCATTTTTTTTCCCATATTTTGAGGAGGGCCAAGGTTGTTTTTCCTTGTGTACCCAATCATCCATGGCACACAGCACCCTGCAGCCCCCCAAAGTTACCTCTGTGAAGCCTTCCCCACTCCTCTGCCTGGCTCTGGCAGCCTGTACCGTCCCCCACCTGCCGTTTGCCTCTAGGGCTGGTAGTTGTGGATACCCTCTGTGCCCGTTTAACTTAGTTATGTTGGTCAAGGTCTGCTCCGTACAGATCTCAGCCCTGGAGATTCCCCCACCACCCACTGACCTCTCCTTTGAAGAGGGGGAGACCCAGAGAACAAGCGCTGTTCCTACTTTGCTGCTCCCTCCCTGTGGGACTAGTCCCACACTGTTTTGTTTTTGCTTCTTTCTTCCTTTTCTCGTACCAGATTCATGGCGTCATTATCTTTTTTTTTTAACGTTTTTTATTGACTTATAATCGTTTTACAATGTTATATCAAATTCCAGTGTAGAGCGCAATTATTCAGTTATACATGAACATATATATATATATTCATTGTCACAATCTTTTTTCTGTGAGCTACCATAAGATCTTGTATATATTTCCTTGTGCTATACAGTACAATCTTGTTTATCTATTCTACAATTTGGAAATCCCAGTCAATCCCATCCCACCTTCTGCCCCCTTGGCAACCACAAGTTTGTATTCTATGTCTATGAATATGTTTCTGTTATGTATTCAAGCTTTGTTTGTGTATTTTTTTTCTAGATACCACATATGAGCGATCTCATTTCATATTTTTCTTTCTCTTTCTGGCTTACTTCTCTTAGAATGACATTCTCCAGGAGCATCCATCTTGCTGCAAATGGTGTAATGTTGTTGGTTTTTATCGCTGAGTAGTATTCTATTGTATAAATATATGAGTAGTATTCTACTGTATAAATATACCACTTCTTCTTTATATACTCATCTGTTGATTGACATTTTGGCTGTCTCCATGTCTCTGCTATTGTAAATAGTGCTGCTATGAACATTGGGGTGCAGGTGTCATCCTGAAGTAGGGTTCCTTCTGGATATATGCCCAGGAGTGGGATTCCTGGGTCATATGGTAAGTCTACTCCTAGTTTTTTGAGGACTCTCCATAAGGTTTTCCATAGTGGCTGCACCAAACTGCATTCCTACCAGCAGTGTAGGAGGGTTCCCCGTTCTCCACAGCCTCTCCAGCATTTGGCCGTTTGTGGATTTTTGAATGATGGCCATTCTGTCTGGTGTGAGGTGATACCTTATTGTAGTTTTGATTTGCATTTCTCTGATAATTAGTGATATTCAGCAAGTTTTCATGTTTCTATTGATCATCTGTATGCCTTCCTTGAAGAATTGCTTGTTTAGGTCTTCTGCCCATGTTTGGATTGGGTTATTTGGTTGTTTCTTATTAAGTAGTATGTGCTACTTTTATATTCTGAAGATCAAGCCTTTGTCGTTTCATTTGTAAAAATTTTCTCCCATTCCACATGTTGTATTTTTTTTTTACTTATGGTTTCCTTTGCTGTGCAGAAGATTGTAAGTTTCATTAGGTCCCATTTGTTTATTCTTGCTTTTATTTCAATTGCTTGAGTAGACTCTTCTAGGAGAGCATTTTTGAGATGTATGTCAGATAAAGTTTTGCCTATGTTTTCTTCTAGGAGGTTTATTGCGTCTTGTCTTAAGTTTAAGTCTTTGATCCATTTTGAGCTGATTTTTGTGTCTGGTGTAAGGGAGTGTTCTAGCTTCACTGCTTTACATGCTGCTGTTCAGTTTTCCCAACACCATTTGCTAAAGAGACTGTCTTTATCCCATTGTATATTCCTGTCTCCTTTGTCAAAGATTAGATGACCAAAACTTTGTGGGTTCATGTCTGGGTTCTCTATTCTGTTCCATTGGTCTATATGTCTGTTTTTGTACCAATACCATGCTGTATTGATGACTGTAGCTCTATAGTATTGTCTGAAGTCTGGGAGAATTATTCCTCCAGCTTCTTTCTTTCTCTTCAGTAATGCTTTGGCAATTCTAGGTCCTTGATGGTTCCATATAAATTTTATTATGATTTGTTCTAGTTCTGTGAAATATGTCCTGGATCACTTGATAGGGATTGCATTCAATCTGTAGATTGCCTTGGGCAATGTGACCATTTTAACAGTATTGATTATTCCAATCCAAGAGCATGGGATATCTTTCCATTTTTTAAAGTCTTCTTTAATTTCCTTCATCAATGGTTTATACTTTTCTGTGTATAACTCTTTCACGTCCTTGGTTAGATTTATTCCCAGGTATTTTATTACTTTGTGTTCTATTTTAAAGGGGATTGTTTCTTTACTTTCTTTTTCTGTTGACTCATCATTTGTGTAAAGAAATGCAACTGATTTTTGAACGTTAGTCTAGTAACCTGCTACCTTGCTGAATTCTTCAATAAGCTCTAGTAGTTTTTGTGTGGACCTTTTAGGGTTTTCTATATATAGTAACATGTATCGGCATATCGTGACACTTTTACCTTTTCTTTTCCAATTTGCATCTTTTTTATTTCTCTCTCTTGCCTGATTGCTGTGGCTAGGACTTCCAGGACTATGTTGAATAAGAGTGGTGATAGTGGGCATCCTTGTCTTGTCCCAGATTTTAGTGGGAAGCTTTTGAGTTTTTCACCATTGAGTACTATGCTGGCTGTAGGATTGTCATATATAGCTTTTATTATGTTGAGATATGTTCCCTCTATACATACTTTGGTGAGAATTTTTATCATAAATGGGTGTTGAATTTTATCACATGGTATTTCTGCATCTATTGAGATGATCATGTGGGTTTTGTCCTTTCTCTTGTTGATGTGATGTATTACATTCATTGATTTGCGTATGTTGAACCACTCTTGTGTCCCTGGAATGAACCCCATTTGGTCATGATGTGTAATCTTTTTTATGTGTTGTTGGATTCTATTTGCTAATATTTTGGTGAGGATTTTGGCATGTATGTTTATTAGTGATATTGGCCTATAATTCTCTTTTTTGTACTGTCTTTGCCTGGTTTTGGTATCAGGGTGATGGTGGCTTCATAGAATGAGTTTGGGAGTATTCCCTCCTTTTCAATCGCCTGGAAGAGTTTGAGAAGGACTGGTATGAGTTCTTCTTTGTATGTTTGGTAGAATTCCCTGACGAAGCCGTCCAGTCCTGGAATTTTATTTGTAGGGAGGTTTTTAATTGTTATTTCTATTTCATTTCTAGTGATCAGATTGTTCAAGTGGTCAGTTTCTTATTGATTCAGTCTTAATGGACAGCATGTTTCCAGAAACTTGTCCATCTCCTCTAGGTTATCCATTTAGGTTCCATAAAGTTTTTCATACTATTCTCTATGATATTCTGTATTTCTATTTTATTTGGTGTCATTTATCCATTTTCCTTTCTTATTTTGCGTATTTCTGCTCTTTCTTTTTCCTTCTTTGTGAGTTTGGCCAGAGGTTTGTCGATTTTATTTACTTTTTCAAGAAACCAGCTTTTGGTTTGGTTGATTTTTTCTATGGTTTTTTAAATTTCTATTTTATTTATTTCCTCCCTGATATTTAGTATTTCCTTCCTTCTGCTGACTTTTGGGGTTTTTTGTTCTTATTTTTCTAGTTCTTTCAGCTGGTGGGTTAGATAGTTTATTTGAGATTGTTGTTCTTTTTTGAGGAAGGCCTGTATTGCTATAAATTTCCCTCTTAATACTGTCATTGCTGTGTCTCATAAATTTTGTATAGTTCTACATTCATTTTCATTTGTCTCAAGGTATTTTTTAATTTCAGCTTTGATTTCTTCATTGACCAATATGCTTTTCAATATCATATAGTTTAATCTCCATGATTTCCTTTTTTCTCCTTTGTTTCTCTGTTGTTGATTTCTAGTTTCATGGCATTGTAGTCAGTAAAGATGCTTGAGATAATTTCCATCTTCTTAAAATTGTTGACGTTTCTTTTGTGCCCAAGTACATGATAAATCCCAGAAAATGTTCCATGTGCACATGAAAAGAATGTATCTCCTATTTTTGGCGGCGTGTAATGCTCTGAAAATATCCAACAGATCTAATTTTTCTATTGTATTATTTAATTTCTATGTTGCCTTATTTATTTTCTGTCTGGAAGATCTGCCTAGTGATGTCAATGCAGTGTTAAAATCTCAACTATGATTGTATTCCCATCAATATCCCCTTTTATCTCTGTTAGCATTGTTCTATGTACTTAGGTGCTCCTATATATTGGGTGCATATATATTAATGAGTGTGATATCCTCATCTTGTGTCACTCTTTTAATCATTATAAAATGTCCTTCTTTATCTTTCTTTATGGCTTTTGTTTTAAAGTCTATTTTGTCTAAAATCACTACTGCAATACCTGCTTTCTTGGCTTTTCCATTTACATGGAATATCCTTTTCCATCCTTTCACTCTCAATCTATATGTGTCCTTCTCCCTAAAGTCAGTCTGTTGTATGCAACATACTGAAGGTTCTTGCTTTATTATCCAGTCTGCCATTCTATGTCTTTAGACTGGAGCACTTAGTCCATTAACATTTACACTAATCAATGATACATGTGTGTTTATTTCCATTTTGAACTTATCTTTGCAGTTGATTTGGTATTTCCTCTTTGTTCCTTTCTTCTTCCTTTTGTGGTTTGCTAATTTTCCTTTGTATTATCATGGATTGTATTTAGCTTTTGTGACTCCCTTGTAAGTTTTTGGCTTGTGGTTACCCTTTTTTATGTCTATTAGCCCATTACTATAACTGTTTTTATTAAACTGATACTAACATGATCTTAAACCCATCCTACGGAGAACAAAAATTTTAAAAAAGAAAGAAAAAATATTCTTTATTTTCCTGCCTCCCTCTCCCACTCTCAATGACTTGTATGTCTTCCTTTATAATTTTGTGTTTATTTTATTTGTAATTCATGAGTTATAACTTTTCCAGTTGTGAGTTTCTCATTTCTGTAGCATCTTGCTTCTTTTCTATTTAGAATGGACCTTTCTATATTTCTTTTAGCATCGGTTTAGTGTTGCTAAACACCTTCAGCTTTTTCTTGTCTGTGAAAGTCTTTCTCTCTCCTTCTATCCTAAAGGATAGCCTTGCTGGATAGAGTATCTTAGGCTGCATGTGTTTTTTTCATTCAGGGCTTTGAATATATCTTGCCACTCCCTTGTGGCCTGTAGTGTTTGTGTAGAGAAATCAGCTGAGAGCCTTAGGGGGGTTCCCTTGTAACTCACTCTTTGCTTTTCTCTTGCTGCCTTTAGGATCATTTCTTTATCATTGACTCTGGCCATCTTGATTATGATATGTGTTGGTGTGGGTCTATTTTGGTTCTTCCTGTTTGGGACCCTCTGAGCTTCCTGTACTTGGATATCTGATTCCTTCTTTAAGTTTGGGAACTTTTCAGTCACGATTTCTTTAATAACCTTTTCAATCCCCTTTGTTCTTTCTTCCCCTTCTGGGACCCCTATTATGTGAAGATTGGCATGCTTTATATTATCCCATAGGTCGCTTATGTTGCTTTCATTTGTTTTTATTTGTTTATCTCATAGCTGTTCTGATTGGGTGCTTTCTGTTTTCCTGTCTTCTAGGTCACTTATTCGTTCCTCTACATTATCTAGTTTGCTTTGCACAGCCTTTAGATCATTTCTCATCTCAGCCAATGAGTTTCCCAGTTCTACTTGGCTCTTTTTCATAGCTTCCATTTCATTTTTGACATATTTTATATCTCTAAACACTATCTCTTTTAATTCCTTCAGTACTTTAATCACTCCTTTTTTGGAATCTTGGTCTAGTAGGCCATTGATGTCTATTTCATTGATCATTCCTTCAGGGGATTTCTCCTGTTCTTCTAATTGGAAATGGTTTCTGTGCTTCTTCATCTTGCTCATACCTCTCTGGCACTGTGGTTTATGGAGTATCAGTTATCCAATGTGGTCCTTAAGGAGTTTGTTTATTTATCTATCTAATGCCTATGTAGGTATAAAACTTAAAAAGAGAGAGAGAGATAGAATTTTAAAAGAAGGAGAAAAAAGTTTTGAAAATGCTGTATAATGAATAATAGAAGAGCAAGTTGAGGCAGAATAGCAATCAGGTTGAGATGTCTTTTAAAAACCTTTAAAAAAGGGCAAAAGAGGGAAAAATGTATTTGCAACCTGTGTATAATCAATAATACAACATCAAAACCAAGAGAAATAAAAATGAAATGACGTGGATTTTTAAAAATAATAATAATAAAATTATTTTTTAAAAATTTAAGAGAGATTAAAACTCAGCGTATATATAATTGTTTAAGAAGGAAAAAGTAAAATGGAAATAGAAAATAGAACAGGTAAAAACAGATTTAAAAAAAAAAAATGCTGTGTTGGTGTTCTCCTGGAGACTGTGTGCTCTTAATGGGAAGTATTCCTGTCTTCACCCTGTTTCGGGAACTCAGCTTGCTGTTTCCAGAAACCCTCCGTTGGCGCCCTCATCTGTGCTACTCCCAGTGCCTATTGGCAAGCAGATCACGCCCCCTCCCAACACTGGGTCAGGTGCAGCTCTCCTTTGCTGTGGGTGGGCGGGTCACTGCCCCTCCCGATGCCGCAGTCAAATGTTGCAGACTGGCCAGGTAGGAGGGCGGGTTGCAACCCCTCCCAGCACCAAGGTCAGGGGCTACGTTCCTGCCAGAAATGCAGGGGCCATCATCCCAGGAAGTGGTCGCTCTGCTGCTCTGTACCGCTGTGCGCTCTGCCTCGCGTTGACACTCCTCCTCGCGTCGGTGCTCCACAGGCGGGCTCGGGGAAGACTGAGAAACAGCCCCACCCCTTCTCTGGGACAAAACCCAGCTCTTTGTCTTGGCAGAGTAAGTTCTCTGAGGGACCAGGAAGGAAGGACCCTATCTGCCTCGGGCTGTAGACAAGTCTCCCTCTGGCCTTTGAGGCTGCTAAGTCCTTAGGTGTCGATTCAGGTATCAACCCTGCCCCCGCCTGGTTTTTCAGCACTGGAGGATATGGCGGCTATGACTGAGGCCCACCTCTCTTCACTCGAAAACTTTCTACTGGTTTTCAGAGATGGGGGTATGCACCCTTCCCCCCAGGGCACATCAGCCGTGTTGTTTTATGGAGTGCCCAGGTTGTTCTGCCCTGTGCACCCACAACCATGACACACAGCACCCTGCAGTCCCCCAGGGCTGCCTCAGTGCAGCCGCCCCAGATTACCGCCCAGCTTGGGCACCCTGTCTGGCCTCCAGCTGCTGGCCTGCGTCTCAGGATGGGTGTCCAGGGACCCTCTGTGCCCGTTTAACTCAGTTCTGTCAGTCAAGGGCTGCTCTGTACAGGTCCGAGCCTCGGAGGCTCCCCCTCCATCCCACTGGCCTCTCCGTTGAAGAGGGGGAGGTTCAGTGAACAAGCGCCAGTCCTCCTTTGCCTCTCCCTACCCACAGGACTGGCCCCACACTGTTTTGCCTTTTCTTTTTTCTTTTTTCCTTTTCTCTTACCAGATTTTTGGAGTCTCATTCTTTTGAAGAAGGTGATGTTCTGTAGGAGTTCTGCAGGTGCTCTGGTTGGCTGAGTGGGTCTGCGGATGTGAGTCTTAGTGTATTTGTGGGAGAGGGTGAGCTACAAGTGTCCTTCTACTCTGCCATCTTGGCCTCCTCTCGTCTTTGTCTTTTGAAGAGGGCGATGTTCTGTGAGAGTTCGGCAGGTGCTCTGGTTGGCTGGGTGGGTCCGTGGATGTGAGTTTTTGTGTCTTTGTGGGAGAGGGTGAACTACTAGCACCCTTCTACTCTGCCATCTTGGCCAATCCCCCGGTCATTCCCTTGTAGAATATTGAGGTCTATTTTATTGATTGTTCTTTCAGGGGATTTCTTTTGTTCTTTTATTTGGGAGTGGTTCCTCTGCTTCATTTTATTTCTATTTCTCTGTCTCTGTGGATTTCTTCTAGACTAGTTTTTGAGCTGTGGTGTGTAGTATGCAGGATTAGAGTGCTTCAGTTGGGGAGAAGAGTAGACAGGAGATGTCCACTGGGAAGTGCCCTCTGTGGTGTTCTCTGTCACTTGTTATAAGGGCTTACAAGGTACCTATTGTTGATGTTGCCTTTGTCCTTGTGTTAGCTGGGGGAACGTTGGCCACCTGCTCTGGTGTCCCCAGGTTCTGAGCCCCAGGAACCACCAGTGCCCATCCACCAATGTCAGGCACTTGGACCCACTGTAGCAAGCATGCAGTTACACACCTAAATCTGTGCTCCACCACAGGGTCAGAACAGGTCCCAGCCCCACCTCCACATGTGGTACCATATGCCAGCCTGTTGTAAATACCCGTATTTGCCCCTGCCATGTATCAGAACTCCAGTCACTGCCTGTGGGTCCCAGAGGCATGTGTCCACAAAGTGTCTAGGCAGAGCAAATCTACCCTCTCTGCTTGGATCTGTAAACAAATCTCAGTCCCACCTGTGATGTTGCAGGGCCACTGGCTATGGATTTGGTTTCAGCCCAGCCTCCACACAGCAGTGTTGGCTATGACCAAACCCCACCTCTCTTCTCTTGAGATCACACCAAAAATGGAGCCAAATGGAGAAAGTGGCTATGGCATGGCCACACTGTGCCCCTCCCCACACACACCCTAGCAGTGGTGCTTTTTAATGGGGGCCCCAGGCTGTTCTGTTCCACACACACCCCCAACCAGAGCTCACACCACCTTCCAGCTCCCTGAGGCTGCCTCTGTGCAGTGGGACCCAGTCTGCCTGGGCTCCTCATCAGTCTCCAGCAGCCAGTCCTGGCTTGTCCCTGATGGCTCACATCTAGGGCCAGAGATTGAAGGGACTCTCTGTGTTAGTTTCCCTCCATTCTGTTGCCATGCATTTGGCACTTTCTCCTCTGAACCTCAGAAGCTCCACTTCTTTCTTTGCTGATCTCCTGGCTAGAGAGAGGATGTCCCAGCATGAGGATGTCTTTCATCCCATGCAGGTCCCTCCCTGCAGGATCAGCCTTGCACTGATTTTTTCTTTCTTTTTTATTACTGGGTTTTGTGAGAATCCTCCTGTATTTCAAAATGAGAGGCACTGTGCCAGAGTACAATAGGTGCTCTGTGTGATTCAGTGGGTTTGTTGATGTAATACTTGGTGTATTTGTAGGAGAGGGTGAGCTGTAATTGTCTCTACTCTGCCATCTTGGCTCCTCCCTCTCCAGATTTGTATTTCTATCATTTCCTCTAATAATTGTAACAGAACCACTTGGAGCATCTATTTCTAAACATTATTTTGAAATACTTTCACATGTCATTAACTTAGGAAGTTTTCTACTTTTTATTCACCTGAATGTTTTGGACAAGTTCAGTTCAGACAATGTCATTAGAAACAACTTTGCTTTATATGACTGTTTTCAAAGGGTCTAGACCCTACAATGCTAGCTGATAAATAAAACAGTGTATTTTTAATGGAGTTTTTCTGGTGCCATGCAATATAGATTTAAATCTACTTTTTTATGATAGTTCTCAGTGCTATGATCTATTTTCTTTGTGAACACTATTGTCAACAAAGAGAAGAAGGGTAATAGGAAGAGAGGGATATTGTTTGGGCTCATTTGAGGTTGCCTTAGACCAAGGACCCTAAACCCTATTTTGTTCATGCACTCCTTTGAGAATCTAAAGAAAAGTCTGGATTCTCTCCACATAAAAGTACATGGACACACACACATACACACACACACAGAATTTTATAATTTCAGAAGGTTTACAGAGACTCTGAAATACATTCTTGTACCCTAGTTAAGAATTTTTAGAGGTGATCAGCCAAGATGGTGGAGTAGAAGGACACTTGTAGCTCACCCTCTCCCAAAAATACATTAAAACTCACATCCATGGACCCACCCAGCCAATCAGAGCACCTGCCAAACTCCGACAGAACATCACCCTCTTCAAAAGACAAAGAAGCCACAAATCTGGTAGCAGAAAAGTGAAAAAGAAAGAAGAAAAAGCAAAACAGTGTGGGGCTGGTCCCACAGGGAGGGAACGGCAAAGGAGGAATAGTGCTCATTTGTTGGGTCTCCCCTCCCGGCCCTCTCCCCGAATGCAAAGGTCAGCAGGATGGAGGGGGAACCTCTGAGGCTTGGATCTGTATGGAGCAGCCCTTGACTGACAGAACTAAGCTAAATGGGAACAGAGGGTCTCCGCAATTCCCAGCCCTAGAGGCAAAGTGGCAGGTGGGGGACGGGACAGACTCCCAGAGCCAGGCAGAGGACTGGGGCAGCTGCACAGAGGCAACCCTGGGGGACTGCAGGGTGCTGCGTGCCATGGATGAGTGGGTACACAGGAAAGAACAACTTGGGCCCCCCTAAAATACGGGAAAAAAAAAAGAAAAAAACATGGCTGATGTGCCCTGGGGGAAAGGGTGCCATACCCTCAATCTCTGAAAACCCGCAGAAGGCTTTTGGGAGAAAAGAGGCAGGGATTAGCCACAGCATATCCTCCGGTGCTTAGCACCCAGGTGGGAGTGGGGCCAAATTCTGAATCCGTACCTAAGGGCTTAGCAGCCTCAAAAGCAAGAGGGAGACTTGTTGACAGCCTGAGGCAGAAAGGATGGTTCTGCCCTAGTACCTCTGAGAACTCAGGACTCCAAGACAATCAAAGAGCTGAGTTTTGACATGGAGCAGGAACAGGGCTGTTCCACCATCTTCCTGATCCCGCCTAAGGAGCAGGGACCCAAGGCAGAGCAGGAAGATGTACAGAGCAGGGGAGCAACCGGCGACAAGAGAGGGTGGTCAGCCACCCACCTTCCTGAAGGAGCACAGCATGTGAATGCGGTGCTGAGAGTGGATGCAACCTGACCACCCAAATGCCCAAGTGCCTCTGACCTTGGCAATGGGAGGGGGAGTGACCTGCCCGCCCAAGGTGTAAGAGCACAGCATCTTACCACAGTGTCAGGAGGGGGCGTGATCTGCTTGCTGACTGACACTAGGAGCAGCACAGATCAGGGGTGCCAATGGAAGGCCTCTGCAAGCAGCAAGCTGAGTTTGCAAAGCAGAGCTAGGACAAAAAGATCTCCCGATAAAAATCATTAAGAGTGCACAGACTGCAAGAGGACACATCCCCTTTTTATTTTCTTTTTATCTTTTTTCTATATGTCTATCTTCTATTACCTTTGCAATTTTTACTTTTTAAACAATTGTATATGTCTCCAGTTTAATCCCTTTTAAATTTTTCTTTTAATTATTTTTAGTATTATTTTTAAAAGTCCACCACATTTCATTTTTATTTCTGTTGGTTTTGCTGTCCTGTTGTTGATTATACACAGGTTTCAAAATTTTTTGTGATTTTCTCCTTTTTTAAAGTTTTTTAAAAGACGTCTGAACTCAATTGTTATTCTAATTCAACTTGTTCTTCTGTTATTGATTATACAGTATTTTCAAACCTTTTTTTCTCCCTTCTTTTAAAATTCTAATTATAAGTTTTAATCCTGCATAGGCTTTAGATAGATAAATAAACTCCTTAAGGACCACAATACATAACTGATAATCCATAAGCCACAGTACCAGAGAGATATGAGCAAGATGAGGAAGCAGAGGAACCACTCCCAATTAAAAGAACAAGAGAAATCCCCTGAAAGAACAATCAATGAAATAGACGTTGAAGGCCTACTTGATCAAGGTTTCAGAAAAGGATGGAACAAAGAACTGAAGGAACTAAAAGAGACAGTGTTTAGAGATATAAAATATGTCAAAAATGAAATTGAAGCTATAAAGAAGACCCAAGTAGAATTCGTAAACAGATTTGCTGAGATGTGAGCTGATTTAAAGGCTGTACAAAGAAGGCTAGATAATGCAGAGGAATGAATAGGTGACCTACAAGATAGGACAACAGAGAAGACCAAGATGGCAGAGTAGAAGGACACTTGTAGCTCACCCTTTCCCACAAATACACCGAGACTCACATCCACAGACCCACTCAGCCAACCAGAGCACCTGCGAAACTCCAACAGAACATTGTCCTCTTCAAAAGTCAGAGACGCCAAAAATCTAATAGGAGAAAAGGAAAAAAAGAAAGAAGAAAAGGCAAAACAGTGTGGGATAGGTCCTGTGGGGAGGGAGTGGCAAAGGAGGACTGGTGCTCATTCACTAGGTCTCCCCTCTCCAACCGGAAGGCCAGCGGAATGGAGGGGTAGACTCCGAGGCTCGGATCTGTACAGAGCAGCCCTTGACCGACAGAACTAAGTTAAACAGGAATCGAGGGTCGCCGCAACACCCAGTCCGAGATGCGGGCCAGCAGCTGGGGGCCGGGCCAGGTTGCCTGAGCCAGGCAGAGGATGGAATCGGCTCCACAGAGGCAGCCCTGGAGGACTGCAGGGTGCTGTGTGCCATGGTTGTGGGTGCACAGGGCAGAACGACCAGGGTCATCCATAAAACAACATGGCTGATGTGCCCTGGGAGGAAGGGTGCATACCCCCATCTCTGAAAACCAGTGGAAAGTTTTCCAGTGAAGAGAGGTGGGCCTCAGGCTCAGCTGCCGTAACGTCCAGTGCTGAGCACACAGGTGGGGGCGGGGGTGAAACCTGCATCCACACCTAAGGACTTAGCAGCCTCAAAGGCCAGAGGGAGACTTGTCTATAGCCCGAGGCAGACAGGATACTTCCGACCTGATCCCTCAGAGAACTTGCTCCTCCAGGACAAACAAGGAGCTGGGTTTTGTCCCGGAGAAGGGTCTGGGCTGTTTCTCAGTTTTACCCAAGCCCGCCTACGGAGGTCGCAGTGGCAGAGAGCTGTGGAGCGACTGGCGCCTGGAGATGGTGGGCGGCCCACCACCTATCTGGCAAGAACGCAGCCCCAAACGACTGTGCTGGGAGGTGTTGCGACCCGCCCTCCAACCTGGCAATCTGCACCATCTGACTGTGGCATCAGGAGGGGCAGTGACCCGCCTTCCCACAGCAAAGGAGAGCTGCAATAGACACAGTGTTGGGAGAGGGCACGATCTCCTTGCTGACAGCCACTGGGAGCAGCACAGAAGATGGTACCAACTGAGGGCCTCTTGAAACAGCAAGCTGAGCTTCCAAAAAAGGGCGAAGGCAGAAAGACTTCACATGAAGAATATGCAGTCTCCAGGAGAACACCGCCACCCCCTTCTTTTTAAATCTGTTTTTACCTGTTCTATTTTCTATTTCCATTTTACTTTTTCCTTCTTAAACAACTATATATACTCTGAGTTTTAATCTCTCTTAAATTTTTTAAAAAATACTACTATTATTATTGAAAACCCACACCATTTCATTTTTATTTCTCTTGGTTTTGATGTTCTGTTATTGATTATACACAGGTGTCAAAAACTTTTTTCTCTATTGTCCTTTTTTAAAGGTTTCTAAAAGACGTCTCAACCCCATTGCTATTCTGCTTCAACTTGTTCTTCTATTATTCATTATACACTGTTTTCAAACCTTTTTTAACTCCCTTCGCTTACAATTACCTTACTCTCTCTCTCTTTTTTAAGTGTTATTCCTACATAGGCATTAGATAGATAAATAAATAAACTCCTTAAGGACCACATTGGATAACTGATACACCATAAACCACAATGCCAGAGAGGTATGAACAAGATGAAGAAGCACAGAAACCATTTCCAATTAGAAGAACAGGAGAAATCCCCTGAAGGAATGATCAATGAAATAGACATCAATGGCCTACTAGACCAAGATTCCAAAAAAGGAGTGATTAAAGTACTGAAGGAATTAAAAGAGATAGTGTTTAGAGATATAAAATATGTCAAAAATGAAATGGAAGCTATGAAAAAGAGCCAAGTAGAACTGGGAAACTCATTGGCTGAGATGAGAAATGATCTAAAGGCTGTGCAAAGCAAACTAGATAATGTAGAGGAACGAATAAGTGACCTAGAAGACAGGAAAACAGAAAGCACCCAATCAGAACAGCTATGAGATAAACAAATAAAAACAAATGAAAGCAACATAAGCGACCTATGGGATAATATAAAGCATGCCAATCTTCACATAATAGGGGTCCCAGAAGGGGAAGAAAGAACAAAGGGGATTGAAAAGGTTATTAAAGAAATCGTGACTGAAAAGTTCCCAAACTTAAAGAAGGAATCAGATATCCAAGTACAGGAAGCTCAGAGGGTCCCAAACAGGAAGAACCAAAATAGACCCACACCAACACATATCATAATCAAGATGGCCAGAGTCAATGATAAAGAAATGATCCTAAAGGCAGCAAGAGAAAAGCAAAGAGTGAGTTACAAGGGAACCCCCCTAAGGCTCTCAGCTGATTTCTCTACAAAAACACTACAGGCCACAGGGAATGGCAAGATATATTCAAAGTCCTGAATAAAAAAAGATGCAGCCTAGGATACTTTATCCAGCAAGGCTATCCTTTAGGATAGAAGGAGAGAGAAAGAATTTCACAGACAAGCAAAAGCTACAAGAGTTTAGCAACACTAAACCCATGCTAAAAGAAATATAGAAAGGTCCATTCTAAATAGAAAAGCAGCAGGATGCTACAGAAATGAGAAACTCACAACTGGAAAGGTGATAACTCATGAATTACAAATAAAATAAATACAAAATTATAAAAGAAAACTTACAGATCATTCAGAGTGGGAGAGGGAGGCAGGAAAATAAAGAATATTTTTTCTTTTTTTTTTTTAATTTTTGTTCTCTGTAGGATGGGTTTGAGATCACGTTAGTATCAGTTTAACAAAAACAGTTATAGTAATGGGCTAATAGACTTACAAAAAAAGGGTAACCACAAGCCAAAAACTTACAAGGGAGTCACAAAAGCTAAATACAATCCATGATAATACAAAGGAAAATTAGCAAACCACAAAAGGAAGAAGAAAGGAACAAAGAGGAAATACCAAATCAACTGCAAATATAAGTATGAAATGGAAATAAACACACATGTATCATTGATTAGTGTAAATGTTAATGGACTAAATGCTCCAATCAAAAGACATAGAGTGGCAGACTGGATAATAAAGCAAGAACCTTCAATATGTTGTATACAACAGACCCACTTTAGGGAGAAGGACACATACAGATTGAGAGTGAAGGATGGAAAGAGATATTCCATGCAAATGGAAAAGCCAAAAAGCAGGTATTGCAGTAGTGATTTCAGACAAAATAGACTTTAAAACAAAGGCCATAAAGTAAAATAAATAAGGACATTTTATAATGATTAAAGGAGTGATTCAAGATGAGGATATCACACTCATTAATATATATGCACCCAATATATAGGAGCACCTAAGTACATAGAACAATTACTAACAGAGATAAAGGGGGATATTGATGGTTATACAATCATTGTCAGAGATTTTTACACTGAATTAACATCACTAGACAGATCTTCAAGACAGAAGATAAATAAGGCAACAGAGAAATTAAGTGATTCAATAGAAAAATTAGATTTGGTGGATATTTTCAGAGCATTACACCCCCAAACAATAGAATATACATTATTTTTAAGGGCACATGGAACATTTTCTAGGATTTATCATGTACTTGGGCACAGAAGAAATGTCAACAATTTTAAGAAGATAGAAATTATCTGAAGCTTCTTTACTGAACACAATGCCATGAAGCTAGAAATCAACAACAGAGAAACAAATGAGAAAAAAAGGAAAGCATGGAGATTAAACAATATGTTATTGAAAAAAACAATGAGTCAATGAGGAAGTCAAAGCTGAAATTAAAAAATACCTTGAGACAAATGAAAATGAAAGCACAAGCACACAAAATTTATGGGACACAGCAAAGGCGGTGCTAAGAAGGAAGTTTATAGTGATACAGACCTTCCTCAAAAAAGAAGAACAATCTCAAATAAACAATCTAACCCACTGGCTAAAATAATTAGAAAAAGAAGAGCAAAATACCCCAAAATGCAGCAGAAAGAAGGAAATACTAAAGATCAGGGGGAAAATAAATAAGATAGAGATTAAAAAAAACATAGAAAAAAATCAATCAAACTAGAGATTTTAAGAGTAAATATAATCGACAAACCTCTGGCCAAACTCACTATGAAGAAAAAAGAGCACAAATAACCAAAATAAGAAAGGAATATATAGAAATTACAAGAAATAAAATAGAAATACAGAATATCATGTGAGAAATGTATGAAAAACTATATGGAACGAATATAGATAACCTAGAGGAGGTGGACAAGTTTCTGGAAACATACTGTCCACCAAGGCTCAATCAAGAAGAAACTGACCACTTGAACAAAGCGATCATTAGAAATGAAATCGTATTAGTGAAAAAAAAAAAAAAAACAAACCTCCCTACAAATAAAATTCCAGGACCAGACGTCTTCTTGGGGAATTCTAATAAACATACAAAGAAGAACTCGTACCAGACCCTCTCCGATTCTTCCAGAAGATTGAAAAGGAGGGAATACTCCCAAACTCATTCTGTGAAGCCACCATCTCCCTGATAACAAAATAAGGCAAAGTCACTACCAAAATAGAGAACTACAAACCAATACTACTGATGAACACAGATGGAAAAAGCCTTACTAAAATATTAGCAAATAGAATTCAACAGATTATACATCATGACCAAGTGGGGTTCATCCCAGGGACACAAGGGTGGTTCAACATATGCAGGTCAATCAATGTAATACATCACATCAACACAAGAAAGGAGAAAAACCACATGATCACCTCAGTAGATTCAGAAAAAGTATTTGATAATACTCAACAGCCATTTATTATAAAAACTCTCCCCAAAGTGGGTATAGAGGAAACATATCTCAACATAAGAAAAGCTACATATGACAAACCTACAGCCAGCAAGTACTCAATGGTGAAAAACTGAAAAGCTTCCCACTAACATCTGGGACAAGACAAGGCTGCCCACTATCACCACTCCTGTTCAACATAGTCTTGGAATTCCTAGCTACAGCAATCAGGTAAGAGAGAGAAAAGGAATCCAAATTTGAAAAGAAAAAGTAAAAGTGTCACTATATGAAGATGACATGATCCTATATATAAAAACTCTAACAGGTCCACACAAAAACTACTAGAACTAATCGAAGAATTCAGCAAGGTAGCAGTTTACAAGATTAACGTTCAAAAATCAGTTGCATTTCTTTACACTAATGATGAATCAACAAGAAAAGAAAGTAAATAAACAATCACCTTTAAAATAGCACCCAAAGTAATAAAATACCTAGGAATAAATCTAACAAATGAGGTGAAAACCTTATACATGGAAAACTAGAAAACATTGTAAGGAAATCAAAGAAGACTTTAAAAAATGGAAAGATAGCTCATGCTCCTGAGTTGGAAGAATCAATGTTGTTAAAATAGTCATACTGCCCAAGGCAATCTACAGATTTAATGCAATCCCCATCAAATTACCCAGGACATATATCACAGAAGAACACATCATAATAAAATTTATATGGAACCACAAAAGACCTAGAATTTCCATACTATTACTGAAGAAAAAGAAAGAGGCTGGAGGAATAACTCTCCCAGACCTCAGAAAATACTGTAGAACTACAGTCATCAAAATAGCATAGTATTGTTAAAAAAAAAAAAAACAGACATATGGACCAGTGGAACACAATACAGAGCCCAGACATGAACCCTCATACTTTTGGTCAACTCATCTTCGACAAAGGAAGCAAGAATATACAATGGAATAAAGACAGTCTCTTCAGAAAATGGTGTTGGGAAAACTGGACAGCAGCATGTAAAGCAGTGAAGCTAGAACACTCCCTTACACCAAACACAAAAATAAACTCAAAATGGATCAAAGACTTAAACCTAAGCCAAGATATAATAAAACTCCTAGAAGAAAATATAGGCAAAACATTATCTGACATACATGTCAAAACTGTTCTCCTAGAGTAGTCTACACAAGCAATAGAAATAAAAGCAAGAATAAACAAATGGGACCTAATGAAAATTACAAGCTTCTGCACAGCAAAAGAAAACATAAGCAAAAAAAAAAACAAAAAACAAAACAAAAAAAACCCTACGAAATGGGAGAAAATTTTTGCAAAATGTGAAACCGACAAAGTCTTGATCTCCAGAATATATAAGCAGCTCATACGACTCAATAAGAAACAACCAAACAACCCAATCCAAAAATGGGCAGAAGACTTAAACAAGCAATTCTCCAAGTAAGACATATAAATAATTAATAGGCACATGACAAAATGCTCCATATCACTAATTATCAGAGAAATGCAAATCAAAACTGCAATGAGTTATCACCTCACACCAGTCAGAATAGCCATCATTCAAAAGTCCACAAATGATAAGTGCTGGAGAGGATTGGAGTAAAGGGAACCCTCCTACACTGCTTGTGGGAATGCAGGTTGGTGCGGCCACTGTGGAAAACAGTATGGAGATTCCTCAAAAGACCAAAGATAGACTAACCATATGATCCAGTAATATTGCTCCTGGGCTTATATCCAGAAGGAAGACTACTTCAAAAAGTCACATGCACCCTAATGTACATAGCAGCACTATTTACAATAGCCAAGACAAGAAAACAGCCTAAATGTCCATCGACAAATGCCTGGATAAAGAAAATGTGGTATATTTATTCAATGGAACACTATACAGCCATAAAATTGACAATATAACACCATTTGCAGCAACATGGATATTCCTGGAGAATGTCATTCAAAGTGAAGTAAGCCAGAAAGAGAAAGAAAAATACCATGGGATTGCTTATATGTGGAATCTAAAAAAAAAAAAAAAAAAGAACAGAAATACAAAACAGGAACAGACTCAGAGACATAGAATACAAACTTGTGCTTCCCAGTGGTTGGGGGAAGGTACAGACTGGGAGTTCAAAATTTGTCGATACTGACAGTCCTATGTTGAACAGATAAACAAGATTATACTGTATAGCACAGAGAAATATATACAAGATCTTGTGGTAGCTCACAGTGAAAAAGAATGCAACAATTAATATATGTATGTTCATGTATAACTAAAACATTGTTTTCTACACTGGAAAATGACACAATGGAGTAAAATGACTATAACTCAAAAAATGTAAAACAAAATAAAATAATGTTTTGGGAAAAAATAATTTTTCCCAAAAAATGAATTTTTACCCTAAGTTGTGTCCCATGAACTTAGAATCAGCAAATCAACTAAGTGAACTTGCATGTGATATTTTGTTACACTATCAAACCAGGCTACAGGTTACCAATTAATGTAATGTCTATTATTGAGTTTATTATGTTTCCGAATTTGGAATTTCCATAATCCTCCACCGAATTACCCAAGGCTTTGCAGCAGTTAGATGAGCAGCAGAATGGTTGTTGCTAAGGATATCAGAGATGCGCTGTGTACACAGCAGGTACTATATAACTTCCTTTCTTCAGAGAACGGGACCAAATGTTTCTCATCAAATCAATGATCTTTAAGATGACAGCTGTTGGAATATTTAGCTCATTTCAGTGTTATTTTTGGTGACACTGAGATTGGGTTTTAAATGTCAGAAATTCATTTTAAGGAGAATCTTCTATTATAAGCATTATGCTATTTTGTACTTTCATACCCCTGTCATTTATTGAATCTTGTAAATCCGATGCTTGAAGTTTAAAGAGCTCTTTTAATTTGGTATGAATTTATGCTACATGGCAATGGTTCTCAAAGTAGAGATCCTAAAAAACCATCCAAAAGGAACATGGGAAACAATCTCTGGATCCCTAGGCCAGAAACAGTTTATTTTATCTCTTGCCAGAGTGGAATAAACTGGTAATTTATGCACCAAGATCTATAGTGCTCACAAGGGTATTATGTAGTGAGTAATGGGGAAAATTAAACCTCGACTAAATGGACCTACTGAGCACAGATTAAAAACAAGCCTTATGCAAGAGAAAGAAATAAAAGGGATCCAACTTGGAAAAGAAGAGGTAAAAATGTATCTATATGCAGATGATATGATCCTATATATAGAAAACCCTAACAGGTCCACACAAAAACTACTAGAACTAATAAAAGAATTCACCAAGGTAGCAGGTTATTAGATTAATGTACAAAAATCAGTTGCATTTCTTTACACTAATGATGAATCAGCAGGAAAAGACAATAAAGAAACAATCCCTTTTAAAATAGCACCCAAAGTAATAAAATACCTAGGAATAAATCTAACCAAGGAGGTGAAAGCCTTATACATAGAGAACTAGAAAACATTGTAAGGAAATCAAAGAAGACTTTAAAAAATGGAAAGATATCTCATGCTCCTGAATTGGAAGAATCAATGTTGTTAAAATGGTCACACTGCCCAAGGCAATCTACAGATTTAATGCAATCCCTATCAAATTACCCAGGACATATTTCACAGAACTAGAACAAATCATAATAAAATTTATATGGAATCACAAAAGACCCAGAATTGCCAAAGCACTACTGAAGAAAAACAATGAGGCTGGGGGAATAACCCTCCCAGACTTCAGACAATACTACAGAGCTACAGTAATCAAAACAGCATGGTACTGGTACAGAAACAGACATATGGACCAGTGGAATAGAATAGAGAGCCCAGACATGAACCCACAAACTTTTGGTCAACTCATCTTCGACAAAGGAGGCAAGAATATACAATGGAATAAAGACAGTCTCTTCAGCAAATGGTGTTGGGAAAACTGGCCAGGAGCATGTAAAACAATGAAGCTAGAACACTCCCTTACACCATACACAAAAATAAACTCAAAATGGATCAAAGTCAAAATCTGTAGATACTGACAGGCATATGCAGAATTGATAAACAAGATTATACTGTATAGCACAGGGAAATATATACAAGATCTTGTGGTAGCTCACGGTGAAAAAGAATGTGACAATGAATATATGTATGTTTATGTATGACTGAAAAATTGTGCTCTACACTGGAAATTGACACACCATTGTAAACTGACTATAATTCAATAAAATAAAATTTAAAAAAACAAGCCTTATAAAGATCAAATTGTTCACAAGTAACTGCACTGTGTCTCAGAACAAAAGTCAAGAATATTAATGGTAATGAAAATATTTAGTATCCAACATGATAAAATTTGCAGTATCTGGCATTCCATACATAATTACCAGGCCTTCAAAGGAACAGTAAAATAAAACCAATTAAGGAAAGAAAAATTAGATCCAGAAGAGAGAGAGATAATAGAATTTGTACCAATCACATGTTAAAACAGTTATTAAACTATATTCCATATTTTCAAAAATGTAGAAAAAAACATAAATTTGCTAAGAAGAAACATGAAGAATATAAAAATTGCACTTCTACAGTTAAAATATGATGGAGATTAAAAATGTGCTGTATGGGGGGGAAGAGAGAAGATGGTGGAGTAGAAGGGCGCTTGTAGTTCACCCTCTCCCACAAATGCACCAAGACTCACATCCACAGACCCACTTAGCCAACCAGAGCACCTGCAGAATTCCAACAGAACATTGCCCTCTTCAAAAGATAGAGACACCAAAAATCTGGTAGGAGAAAAGGAAAAAAGAAAGAAGAAAAGGCAAAGCAGAGTGGGACAGGTCCCACGGGGAGGGAGTGGAAAAGGAGGACTGGCGCTCTTTCACTGGGTCTCCCCTCTCCAACTGAGAGGCCAGCGGGACGGAGGGGGAGCCTCCGAGGCTCGGATCTGTACAGACCAGCCCTTGACTGACAGAAGTAACTTAAACAGGCACAGAGGGTACCCGCGACACCCAGCCAGACTTGGGCTGGCAGCTGGGGGCAGGGCCAGGCTGCCCGAGCTGGACGGAGGATGGGGGTGGCCTGTACAGAGGCAGCCCCGGGGGACTGCAGGGGGCTGCGTGCTGTGGCTGTGGGTGCACAGGGCAGAACAACCTGGGCCCTCCATAAAACAGCAAGGTTGATGTGCTCTCGGGAGAAGGGTGCATACCCCCATCTCTGAAAACTCGTGGAAAGTTTTGGGGGAAGAGAGGCAGGGCTCAGGGACAGCCGCCATATCCTCTGGCACTTAGCATCCAGGCAGGAGCGGGGGCAAAAACTGGATCAACACCTAAGGGCTTTGCAGCCTCAAAGGCCAGATGGAGACTTGTCTACAGCCCGAGGCAGATAGGATCCTTCCATCCTGGTCCCTTAGAGAACTTGCTCTGCCAAGACAAAGAGCTAGGTTCTGGCCTGGAGCAGGGACAAGGCTTTTCCTCCGTCTTCCCCAAGCTCACCTGCGGAGTGCCAACCAGAGGCCTAGCCCACAGCATCACAGAGCAGTGGAGCGACCTGCACTGGAAGAGGGAGGGCGGCCCTCCGCAATTCAGGCAGGAAGGCAATCCCTGACCGAGGTGCTGGGAGGGGGCACAACCCACCCTCCTACCTGGCCAGTCTGCAACATCTGACTGTGGCATTGGGAGGGACAGTGACCCGCCCACCCACAGCAAAGGAGAGCTGCACCTGACCCAGTGCTGGGAGGAGGCGCGATCTGCTTGCAGACAGGTACTGGGAGCAGCACAGATGAGGGCGCCAATGGAGGGCCTCTGGAAACAGCAAGCTGAGCTTCCAAAACAGGACGAAGACAGAAGAACTTCACATTAAAAGCACAGTCTCCAGGAGAACACTGAAACCCCCCGTTTTTTTTTAAATCTGGTTATATCTGTTGTATTTTCTATTACACTCTTAATTTTTACTTCTTAATTCATTTTTATTACTCTTGGGTTTTGATGTCCTGTTATTGATTAGACAGAGGTTTCAAATACATCTTTTCATCTTTTCCCTTTTTTTAAAGGTTTTAAAAGGACGTCTCAACCCGATTGCTATTCTGCTTCAACTTGCTCTTCTATTATTCATTATACACTGTTTTCAAACCTTTTTTTTCTCCCCTCTTTTAAAATTCTTTCTGTCTCTTATTTTTTCTTTTTTTCCTAAGTCTTATTCCTACATAGGCATTAGATAGATAAACCCATTAAGGACCAAAATAGGTAACTGATACTCCATAAAGCACACTGACAGAGAGGTATGAGCAAGATGAAGAAGCACAGAAACCATTCCCAATTAAAAGAACAAGAGAAATCCCCTGAAAGAACAATCAATGAAATAGACAAAGATAGCCTACTAGATCAAGATTTCAAAAAAGGAGTAATCAAAGTACTGAAGGAATTAAAAGAGATAGTGTTTAGAGATATAAAATATGTCAAAAATGAAATGGAAGCTATAAAGAAGACCCAAGTAGAATGGGTAACACATTGACTGAGATGAGGAATGATCTAAAAGCTGTGCAAAGCCAACTAGATAATGCAGAGGAACGAATTAGTGACCTAGAAGACAGGATAATAGAAAGAAGCCAATCAGAAGAGCTGCAAGATAAACAAATAAAAACAAATGAAAATAGCATAAGGGACCTATGGGATAATATAAAGCATGCCAATCTTCACATACTAGGGGTCCCAGAAGGGGAAGAAAGATCAAAAGGGATTAAAAAGGTTTTTGAAGAAATCACGAATGAAAACTTCCCAAACTTAAAGAAGGAATCAGATATCCAACTACAGGAAGCTCAGAGGGTCCCAAACAGGAAGAACCCAAACAGACCCACACCAACACATATCATAATCAAGATGGCCAGAGTCAAGGATAAAGAAATGATTCTAAAGGCAGCAAGAGAAAAGCAAATAGTAAGTTACAAGGGAACCCCCCTAAGGCTCTCAGCTGATTTCTCTACAAAAACACTACAGGCCACAAGCAAGTGGCAAGATATATTCAAAGTCCTGAATGAAAAAAAGATGCAGCCTAGGATACTTTATCCAGCAAGGCTATCCTTTAGGATAGAAGGAGAGAGAAAGAGTTTCACAGACAAGAAAAAGCTGCAGGAGTTTAGCAACTCTAAACCCATGTTAGAAGAAATATTGAAAGGTCCATTCTAAATAGAAAAGCAGCAGGATGCTACAGAAATGAGAAACTCACAAATGGAAAGGTGATAACTCATGAATTACAAATAAAATAAATACAAAATTATAAAAGAAAACATACAAATCATTGAGAGTGGGAGAGGGAAGCAGGGAAATATAGAATATTATTTTTCTTTCTTTTTTAATTTTTTTGTTCTCTGTAGGATGGGTTTGAGATCATGTTAGTATCAGTTTAATAAAAACAGTTATAGTAATGGGTAATAGACTTACAAAAAAGGGTAACCACAAGCCAAAAACTTACAAGGGAGTCACAAAAACTAAATACAATCCATGATTACACAAAGGAAAATTAGCAAACCACAAAAGGAAGAAGAAAGGAACAAAGAGGAAATACCAATTGAACTGCAAAGATAAGTTCAAAATGGCAATAAACACACATCTATCATTAATTACTCTAAATGTTAATGGACTAAATGCTCCAGTCAAAAGACATAGAGTGGCAGACTGGAAGATAAAGCAAGAACCTTCAATATGCTACATACAAGAAACCCACTTTAGGTAGAAGGACACATATAGAGTGAGAGTGAAAGGATGGAAAAGGATATTCCATGCAAATGGAAAAGCCAAAAAAGCAGGTGTTGCAGTACTGATTTCAGACAAAATAGACTTTAAAACAAAGGCCATAAAGAAAGATAAAGAAAGACATTTTATAATGATTAAAGGAGTGATTCAAGATGAGGATATCACACTCGTTAATATATATGCACCCAATATAGGAGCACCTAAGAACATACAAGAATTACTAACAGAGATAAAGGGGGATATTGATGGGATTACAATCATAGTCGGAGATTTTAACACCACATTAACATCACTAGACAGATCTTCCAGACAGAAAATAAATAAGGCAACAGAGAAATTAAATAATACAATAGAAAAATTAGATTTGGTGGATTTTTCAGAGCATTACACGCCGCCAAAAATAGGAGATACATTCTTTTCATGTGCATATGGAACATTTTCCAAGATTGATCATGTACTTGGGCACAAAAGAAACGTCAACAATTTTAAGAAGATAGAAATTACCTCAAGTATCTTTACTGACCACAAAGCCATGAAACTAGAAATCAACAACAGAGAAACAAAGGAGAAAAAAAGGAAAGCATGGAGATTAAACAATATGTTATGAAAAAACCAAAGGGTCAATGAGGAAATCAAAGCTGAAATTAAAAAATACCTTGAGACAAATGGCAATGAAACACAACCACTCAAAATCTATGGGACACAGCAAAGGCAGTGCTAAGAGGGACGTTTAAAGTGATAAAGGCCTTCCTCAAAAAAGAAGAACAATCTCAAATAAACAATTTAACCCACCACCTGAATGAATGAGAAAAAGAAGAACAAAAAAACCCAAAAGGCAGCAGAAGGAAGGAAATTATAAAGATTAGGGAGGAAGTAAACACAATAGAGATTTAAATAAACCATAGAAAAAAATCAACCAAACCAAAAGCTGTTTTTTTGAAAAAGTAAATGAAACCGACAAGCCTCTGGCAAAACTCACAAAGAAGAAAAAACAGAGAGAACAAATTCGCAAAATAAGAAAGGTAAATGGAGAAATTACAACAAACAAAATAGAAATGCAGAATATCATACGAGAATATTATGAAAAACTATATGGAACCAAACTGGATATCCTAGAGGAGATGGACAAGTTTCTGGAAACATACTGTCCACCAAGACTGAATCAAGAAGAAACTGACCACTTGAACAACCCAATCACTAGATATGAAATAGAAATAGCAATTAAAAACCTCCCTACAAATAAAATTCCATGACCAGACTGCTTCACCGGGGAATTCTACCAAACATACAAAGAACTCATACCAGTCCTTCACAAACTCTTCCAGACAGTTGAAAAGGAGAGAATACTCCCAAACTCATTCTATGAAGCCACCATCACCCTGATACCAAAACCAGGCAAAGACACTACTAAAACAGAGAATTATCAGCCAGTATCACTGATGAACATAGATGCCAAAATCCTCACCAAAATATTAGCAAATAGAATCCAACAACACATAAAAAAGATTATACATCATGACCAAATGGGGTTCATTCCAGGGACACAAGATTGGTTCAACATATGCAAATCAATCAATGTAATACATCACATCAACAAGAGAAAGGACAAAAACCACATGATCATCTCAATCGATGCAGAAAAAGCATTTGATAAAATTCAACACCCATTTATGATAAAAACTCTCACCAAACTGGGTATAGAGGGAACATATCTCAACATAATAAAAGCTATATATGACAAACCTATAGCCAGCATAGTACTCAACGGTGAATAATTCAAAAGCTTTCACCTAAATTCTGGGACAAGATAAGGCTGCCCACTATCACAACTCCTATTCAACATAGTCTTGGAAATCCTAGCCACAGCAGTCAGGCAAGAGAAAGAAATAAAAGGGATCCAAATTGGAAAAGAAGAGGTAAAAGAACACTATATGCCGACAATATGTTACTATATATAGAAAACCCTAAAAGGTCCACACAAAAACTACTAGAGCTGATTCAAGAATTCAGCAAGGTAGCAGGTTACAAGATAAATTTTAAAAAATCAGTGACATTTCTTTACACTAAGGATGAATCAACAGAAAAAGAAAGTAAAGAAACAATCCCCTCTAAAATAGCACCCAAAGTAATAAAATACCTGGGAATAAATCTAACCAAGGAGGTGAAAGAATTATACATAGAGAACTAGAAAACATTGATGAAGGAAAATAAAGAAGTCTTTAAAAAATGGAAAGATACCCATGCTCTTGGATTGGAAGAATCAATACTGTTAAAATGGTCACACTGCCCAAGGCAATCTACAGATTTAATGCAATCCCTATCAAATGACCCAGGACATATTTCACAGAACTAGAACAAATCATAATAAAATTTATATGGAACCATCCAAGACCTAGAATTGCCAAAGCATTACTGAAGAGAAAGAAAGAGGCTGGAGGAATAACTCTCCCAGACTTCAGACAATACTACAGAGCTACAGTCATCAAGACAGCATGGTATTGGTACAAAAACAGACATATAGAACAATGGAACAGAATAGACAGTTGAGAAATGAACCCACAAACCTTTGGTCAATTAATCTTTGACAAAGGAGGCAAGAACATACAATGGAATAAGGACAGTCTCTTCAGCAAATGGTGTTGGGAAAACTGGACAGCAGCACATAAAACAATGAAGCTAGAACACTCCCTTACACCATACACAAAAATCAGCTCAAAATGGATGAAAGACTTTAACATAGGAGAAGACACAATAAACCTCCGAGAGGAAAATATAGGCAAAACATTATCTGACATACATCTCAAAAATGTTCTCCCAGAAGAAATAAAAGCAAGAATAAACAAATGGGACCTAATAAAACTTACAAGCTTCTGCACAGCAAAGGAAACCATAAGCAAAACAAAATGACGACCTACAGAATGGGAGAAATTTTTTACAAATGAAACCGACAAAGGCTTGATCTCCAGAATATATTAAGCAGCTCATATGACCCAATAAGAAGAAAATAAACAACCCAGTCCAAAAATGGGCAGAAGACCTAAAAAAGCAATTCTCCAAGGAAGACAAACAAATGATCAATAGGCACATGAGAAAATACTCAATATCACTAATTATCAGAGAAATGCAAATCAAAACTACAATGAGGTATCACCTCACAGCAGTCAGAATGGACATCATTCACAAGTCCACAAATGACAAATGCTGGAGAGCCTGTGGAGAAAGGGGAATCCTCCTACACTGCTGGTGGGAATGCAGTTTGGTGCAGCCACTGTGGAAAACAGTATGGAGATTCCTCAAAATACTAGGAATAGAGTTACCATATGACCTCGGAATCCTGCTCCTGGGCATATATCCAGAAGGAACCCTACTTCAGGATGACACCTGCACCCCAGTGTTCATAGCAGCACTATTCACAATAGCCAAGACATGGAAACAGCCTAAATGTCCATCAACAGGTGACTGGATAAAGACGAAGTGGTATATTTATACAATGGAATACTACTCTGCCATAAATACCGACAACATAATGCCATTTGCAGCAAGATGGATGCTCCTGGAGAATGTCATTCTAAGTGAAGTAAGCCAGAAAGAGAAAGAAAAATACCATATGAGATTGCTCATATGTGGAATCTAAAAAAAAAAAAAAAAAGCATAAATACAGAACAGAAATAGACTCATAGACATAGAATACAGACTTGTGGTTGCCAATGGGGTGGGAAGAGATAGAGTGGGATTTCAAAATTTTAGAATAGATAAACAAGATTATGGTCTATAGCACAGGGAAATATATACAACATCTTATGGTAGCTCACAGAGAAAAAAATGTGACAGTGAATATACATATATGTTCATGTATAATTGAAATATTGTGCTCTACACTGGAATTTGACACAACATTGTAAAGTGATTATAAATTAATAAAAAATTTTAAAAAAAGATGTTAATGTTCGATGCCTCTAGGCAATAATATTAAAGGTGTTTTTTGGTTTAAAAAAATGTGCTGTATGGTATTGACAGATCTTTAGATCCTGAAGAAAAATGATTAGTGAACTTGATTACATAGCAAGTTTAGTTTAGAGGCTATATAAAATTAAATGGAAGAAAAAAGACTGAAGTAAAAAGAGCAGATCATTATTGATCTGTGGAACAACTCAAAAGTACTTAATATAAGTGTAAATTTTAGTCCTAGAGGGGAAGAGGCAGAAAAACGTTTTGAAGAAATAGTGGCCAAAGTAGATAAATTCCAAATAGTAGCGTGAGAAGCTGCACACTTTCCCTATCAAAAATTATTTTTAAAACGTCCACTTAAAGTCTCTGGGAGTTATTCTAAGAGCATATAGCAAAAAGAGAAACAATGATTTATGACATTTGAAACACAACCTGCTCCCTGCATTTGCCCCTGTCATCAGCTCTGCATGTTGTAAGTTATACTCCAAGCAGGTATAGCCAAGAGCACAGGGCTCCCTCTCCCCCAGGTTACTAGTGAAGGGTGTGGTATCTGTCCTAGGGTGGCACCCTAGACCACCCTCATCCTACCCTCTAGTTCCATGTGGTAGAAGCTCTATCTCACACAAGAGTGGTTTAGAACTTTGAGACTCTATCCGCAAGCCCACATTGTGGAACAGAAGCTCCACCCTAGGCAAGGCAGGCTGAGAATACCACTGCCGTGATCATCTTCACACAGGCTTGCTGATGAGCAAAGAGAGGTACCCAAGGAGAGAGCTCCAGTAAAGGTAAGCCAAGAAGACTAGGGATTATTAACTCCAACCAGTGCCCTGCTCATAAAGTAGAAGTTTCACTCTGTGAGAAGTGGGCCACTTTCCCTGCCAACTGTTCTGGAGCAGTGGTATAGAGATTTTGCCCAAGAATGAGAGGCAAGACATAAGAACTCAATGCTCTCCCCAAGAGAACAGAATTTATTTGGAATATAACGTAGGGTAATTTAAGCCTAAGTGTGCTCTTAAAAGCAATGGAGGTTTTATTAGTAAGCAATTCAGAAGAGGCTATAGCTCCACTAGAGAAATAACCTAAGCCATAGGCCAGCTAGATGTTTAACAGAGAGAACCATGGAAAGAGACAACTGAAGGATAGCAGATTTTGCCACTCCAAAATATGTCTCTTTGGCATATTGACCATTTTAAGCTGTTTTTTTTTAAAAAAAAAAAAAAAAAGAAAAGTAGACATGAAAGAGTAGAATTTACTCTTTTGTAAGAAATATTTACAATCATAAGGGAAATCTCCATTTGTAAACATGTCTCCTTTTCTGTACCAGGAAGAGGATGACTAAATCTCTAGAAACTGCTATCAATGGAGAAGGCAATGACTTAAATCTGTATAACTACTTTACCCTTGTTTACTGTGCTTTTCTTGCTAACCTTCCATAACTAACTCCCCACCCCCAACATCTTATCTTTAGCTGAAGATAATATTGTTTTTAAAGTGATGGCTTCACCCATTTCAGAGAGTTACTCAGTTTTCCTGGTTATCTCCCATATATACAGGAGGTATATATGTTATTAAACTTATGTTTGTTTTTTCTCCTGTTAACCTGTCTTATATCGCTTTAATTATTAGACCAGGCAAAGAACCTAGAAAGGGGAAAGGAAAATTTTTCCATTCCCACACAGCAAACAAGAGCCCTTCTGTGGTAGGAACAAATATCAAAGACTGGTTTCAAAGGCTACTGCTGCAAAAATTCCCAAATTTAATTGGATCATACTGTTCAGCAATTTATGACTCAGGTCATTGTTATAACAAAACAATCACCCAACAATTAGCAGAGGCAAATGGCTGGGCATCATGCTAACAGAGGCAGATAGCTTAACAGAGATCAGGGAAAGAGACAGTAATAAAGAGGCCTGCTAAAACTATGTCATCCCATAGGGACTGTATGCATGCCCATGGCCACATGTTCTGAAGAGTGACATCAGATACTTCCCATTGTAGCAGATAAACTTTACTAAAATAGTCCAGCCAAGTCTCTAAAGTAAAAAAACAAGCAACAACAACAACAACAAAAAAGTCCCAAGGGCAGAGTGATCAGTACCCCCAAGTTACTATACTATATTATCAGAAATGTCCATTTCCCAAAACATAGGGAAAAATATCAGGTAATACATACTGACTTTGAGAGTGCTGACATGTTGGGCTTAGCAGACAAAGATTTCAAAGTAGCTGCAATAAATACACTCAAAGAAGTAAAGGAAACCATGATTAAAGCAATAAAAGTATGATGATGCTTTTTTTTTTCAAATAGAGGGAATCAGTAAAGAGAAAACAATTACCAAAAAAAAAAAAAAAAAAACCACCAACAGGAAATTCTGGAGTTGAAAACTAAAATAATTGAAATGAAAAATTTACTGAGGTGCTAAACAGTAGATATGAGCTGGAAAATGAAAGAATCAGCAAATTTGAAGACACATGAAGGAGATTATGCAATCCAAATAATAGAGAGGAAAATAATGAAGAAAAATGAGCAGAGTCAAATAAATGTAGGACATCATTATGTAAACTAACATATCTATAATGGAAATACCACAGGAGAGAAGAGAGGGAAATAGCACAAAAATAGC